>NC_136501.1:12914600-13117100 GCF_053919585.1 Euprymna scolopes
ATTGCAACAATGGCAAATCTAAATATTGAATATTGCTGAAGAAATTCTCCACAAATATCAGAAAAATTAATAATTGTAAAAGTTTCATTTTACAAATATTAATTTTTCTGATATTTGTGGAGTTCTAATCAAGGGAAAACGTTTAAGAAGTTTGGCAAATTAAACAAAAACATAAGTTTGGCAAATTAAAAAAAAGAAAACATCTATATTTTAAAATAGATGAGGACTCTTAGCTATCCTCTCCAAAAATAAGATTCTGCTTTTTTTATATAATTACGTATGACCTCCTCAAAAAAATATTTTAGAATTTAAAGTAGAGGATCAGTTTTTCCTATAAATTTGTATTGAAATGGTCCTTCATGTCTTAGTCATTCTAACTTTTTTGAACAGGTAATTAATCTTTTATCTTTGTCTAACCCTAAGTCCAACTGGCAAAGTTGTAAAACCACACGAAATCACCTTTAAACACACAATTTACTTCTCATAGGAAAAAATGGTTATTACTCTTGAGTCCTAAACTGTTACAAAGGCATGTTACTTTATGTTAAATTGGGCAGCACTTTTTATGCCCACCACCATTCACAATCGAATATATTTTTGTCTGCTCTGAATATTTAAAAAAATAACTTATCCAGCTAAGCAGAAGAGAAATTATCTTGCCTTTGGTAACATGTATTTGTGATTATATATTCGTTTTTTGACCATTTTTTTCAAATCTCTGTGGATTGTAAAACAAATCCGAATTAATATGTTCTTATTTACTTGCCTCCCCACGAGGGTTTAGTTAGATAAAGGTCGTATCTTCATGTGAAGAATGCACTTAAAAAAATGAGTTGCTTACTTACTAGTTTGTAAACAATCACATGTATTAAAGTTCAATCTACGAATATATATTCAATATTTGTAAAATCGAGTCTGCAAGAGTTACTTCTCTGGTACTGTTAACCAATATCAGTCGTAGAACTGTTACCTATTTTGCCCATTTAAACCCCTGGTCTGATGTAAAACATTGAGCTTGACACTGTTTCATGACAAACGATGCCTTAATTTTTTTTTTAATTCGGTAACATTTAAAACCCCTATTTAAATACGAGTATGAATTTTAGGAGTACAAAAAAAAAAATAAAAATTAGTCCCAAAGTGTGTGTTTTTCACCCCTAAAACACCCTGGGGCTCAAGCCCCAGAATTTTCCCAGAGTCAAATATTACGTTTCCAGATGAATATCCATGTGGTCTTACTTTTGAGTAATTTTCAGCAAAATCTAATGGTTGGAAAAGATTCTATGTATCGGAAAGTGCTGTTTTTGGTCATTTTGACCCCTTTTGACTTCCTGAGGACGCAACTAGAATTTTTATCAGAAATCCGAGAATGTTACATTTCCTCCCTTGGGTAGTTGTAACTTTATGCAAAATTTCAGAAAAATGTAATGAATAGTTATTGAGATTTTTTGGAATGAATGGACGAACGGATGAGGGTGAATTCTAAGGGCCAATTCTAAGGTCGACTAGATGGGGGACTAAAAAACCTCTTAGTAAAAGATAGGACAGGAAAAAGTAAGTTTTCAAAGCCAGATACATATAAGGGAATATAAAGACAAGATTGAAAATTACTTCCTTTCTACTTGCTGTTTCTCTCTCTTTTTCTCTGCAACTACGAGTTAAATAATATTACTGCTGTAGTGATATTCTTTTTTGTTTCTAATAGATTATTCCATTTTTTAAATTCTTTATTACCTTTGATTGTTGAGAGAAAGAGAGAGAGATAGCAGAAAAATTAATAGAGCAGGGGAGAGGGTTAGAGAGAGAGAGAGATGGCAGCAAAATTAATAGATCAGGAGAGAGGGCGGATCTAACAACATACAGGGAGAGGGTGAAAATGATAGAAAGTTACAAAGAGATAGATTGTTTAATGAGTTAATTGCAAATTACAACTAATTAGAACAAATAAAAGTTGATTTTTTTAAACATAACTCAAGCTGAAACCGGAGGAATATTTTAGTATGTTTTTTTGTGTGATTAAAATACATAGTAAAAAAGTCTTATGGAAACAAACGTTGATTTCGTATGATAATTGATAATAGTGTTTCTGTTTTTGATAAATAGGCACTTAGTAAGAGATGGAACACTTGGTACGTTAATTTTAATCTATGGCTAATTAGAACAATTAAAAATGGATAACTCAATCCCGAAACCAAGGAGTATGTAAGCATGTATTTTTGTAACAGAGGGTGTATGAGCATGTGGGAAAATACCAGCAGCAGCTGTAAGATAGCTGGCTTGCCAGGATATTAGCAGCAGTAACCAAAAAATGCACACATGCAAATTAGGAAGTGTATGTGAGCTGGTGCAACAAGAAAAAGGAAAAAAGAAGACCACGTGGTCGAGGAGAAGAAAAAGTACGACTGAAAAGATGCATGTGTAAAGTCAAAGATGAGAAATGGCTGTCTATGGACAGCGTGTAGTAGGGCAGAAAGAAACATGATATCAGGGGAGATGGACATGTGGTACCACAGTGGCAGCGAAAGACTCATTAAGCTCCTCTACAAAGCCACCATTCGCCCATGTATGGAGTACTGCTGTCACATTTGAGCTGTGCATCTGCTACTAGTCTCTCGCTCCTGGACAGGGCCCAAAAGAGAGTCGCCAACCTGATAGGTCCCGAACTGTCATCTAAGCTTCAGCCCCTGTCCCATCGACGAAATGTTGCATCCCTTTGCTTGTTTTACAAGTATTTCAATGGTGGATGCTCTGACAAACTACAAGCTCTTATACTCCCTCGACGAAAATATCCCCAAGAAATCCGACAAGCAACAAAGTTCCACCTCTACACAGTTGAGATCCTGAGATGTAAGAAAGCCTTTTACTCTAATAGCTTTTTCCCCAGAACTGCAGAACTTTGGAATTCTCTTCCAGTTTTCTACTTCCCTAACTGTACTGACATGCAGAAGTTCCAGTGTAATGTGGACAGACCTCTTGCTGCTAAACTCCCTACATAGTACAGCTGCAACTGATAGTAGCTCCCTACATCAAAGTGGCAATGTGCCTTGTTTGGGGTGAAAATGTAATAATGTAATAATAAAAAAAAGATTAGAAGAAAGAAAACTGGTAATAATTGACTAATGTTAAAAAAGAAAGAAAAGCCGAGTCGGATTTATTTATGTTTTACTTGTTTGTCCATTTGACACTTTCCATTGCATTTTGTGTGAGTAAAACGTATAAGAAAAAGACATTGGGAAACAAACGTTGATTAACTCAGATTTAGTATAATAATAAAGAGAAAGTTTTTAGCCAAGCTTTATTTTAATCCGGGTTGTTTGATTTTTTTCAAAACTAAGGTCAATAGGCATCTCCTGTCTTTGCAATACTCAGTTTTTGTTCATGTCAGCTCTTTATATCAAGTGGTTTCATGCCTTGTCTCGATCGATTTCCATAAAAAAAAAAATCATTCTATTAACAAAAAATATAATCAATAGATTTAGAGTAATCTGGCAGTATGGCTAACAGGTGAGAAATTAAAAAATATCTTTACAATTAATAACTTATAACGTTAATAACTCTATCATTATTTTTGTTGCAAACGCTCGACTAAGCTTCAATCTATAGCCCCCCCCCCGCCAAACTTTCACGACAAACACCCATGTAGCTACAACAATTATCAACAATTTCTCCATTCTCTATCTGTGTCTAAATCTAAACGCAAGTTCCATTAACAAAGTTTCTTTCCTAGAACTACCTGCCTGTGGAACTCTGTACTGCACGGCTGCTTTCCAGTTGACTACATGATCGTCTTCAAGCCCAATGTAAACAAATTATTGTTGTGCCGTCCTCTTAAATAATCAAATTCTCCCCAATTTCCACCACTACTAACCATCACGATGTCTCAATGACCAATTTAATACTCATTAACCCTTATCCTCGAGAAACCTTTAGGCTTTGATAAGTTGTGACGTCCTTCTAAAAATAACTTTTATCAAACGCATTAGAACTGAATTTTGAATACATAAAGTTGTGTAAAACAAAAATGGATCAAAAAAAAGTTTTGTGAAAGTTAGAGACGAATATTTTATGTAACACAATGCCAATTTTTAGTTCAACCAATTTAAAAAGCGTTCTGATTTTGGAAAGCTTCCCTCCTATCCCCCCTCCCCCCCCATCATCAATGAGTCAAATTTTCTAAGTTTTATAATCACTTTTGGCAGGTCAATTCTGCGAGTTCTTCACTTCTAACCTTTTGGGAAATGTCACCTGATGAACAGTTTGGCATGATCTCTAATGGCGATCCACTCGTTACTTTTTTTTTTCTCTCTCTCTCCTTTACTTTTTGGTTTTTGAAAGTTAATAACAATAATAATCACTATAAAAGCAAACCACAAAAACTTCAAAATGTCAAAAAAAAAAAAAAAAAAACACACAAAAAAATGAAAAAAAAACACAAAAAAACTACAAAGAGCTTTTTCATGAGTTATACAGGAAGTTATTAAGATATCAATGCTTCCAGAATTGAACCACTTTCTAAACTATTGAGATGTGATTCCATAGAAACCTTTAAAAAGAACTAATAGAATTTCTAACCAGGATGGACAATTTTTAAAAAATATTTCTCTTCGTTATTCCCACCCCTACACGAAAACCAAAAGAAATAACACCTGTTCACAACAACACTGAGTTTTACATGAAAAGTAATCTATATATATATATATATATATATATATATATATATATATATATATATATATATATATATATATTTAAAGGAGATTAGAACAATAGTCTAAAGAGCTGAGTGTATTTTAATGTAACAGTGAAATTACTAGTTTAATTAAAATACAGGAAATAGAAAGTGCTCGTTGTAATTTAGATATATAATAAGCTCGATAGTTAAATGTCCTAGAGCTAATTCAATATTAAGTAATGTGATTGATAATTTAAAATTTAAAAATCAAATTTTAATTAAATTAAAAATCCGTTTCATAAGAAGGAACAACAACAAAATCAATTATCTGTACGATCGTTTCGGAAAACAATGCTTTTTATTGTGGTATACATCAAGTTATGTACAATAATTATATATAGTTTTTTGATAAGCAAGGTCTCCTCATCAGCAAATTTTGAAGGGTTTTTATTGAATTTAAAAGACACCGTAAATAAACCTAGCATTAAAAGTAAGGCAGATGAATCTTTTAATTTTTCGTTTTTTGAAATCAGGAACTGTGGTTAAAATAGTCATTTAGATGTTTGCTATAGCTTTTTATCTTATTCAATAAGATAAAAAGCTATAGCAAACATCTAAATGTTTTCACAGTCCGGCGCCTTAACCGTTAGGCCACGAACCCTAGATGAATTTACTGTTTATTTTTATCATTTATAAATTTAGATTTGTTGTTGTTATTTTTAAGTGAGAATGCGTGTGTGTGAGGACATTTCTCAACCTATATACTAAACAAATTTTTGATCTCCAGACTTGAAATTTGATATATAAATTATTCAGATATGTGGAAAACTTTTTAATCGGTTTTCATCCAGAAAAAAGGGCTGCTAAGGAGTCAAAATTGAAAAATTTGTACGTGGGTGTCGTCAGATTTTTCTCTGTTTGTCAACTGTTCCACGATTGTGCATGTGTGAATGGTTCACATTACAGGTCCCTTATGATAAATATAAGTCGGTTTGAAAACACTTGTTAAAGAGCGTATCATGCTGTCCAAATGGTTACCGTACTTGACTCACTGTCTTAAGGTTTTGGTTTCGATCTCAGCTCGAGTATTTTTTTTACTTACAAGAAGTAAACTGTTTAGAAAAAACATAATACTTGCTTGTATATGTCTCAGTTTCTGTATGAATTAAAATATAATATCTATGCGTATTTTACGACTGGGCAACTCCGGGCGGCCTGCTAATATATCTATAAAAGTGAGAATGTGTGTGTGTGTGTGTTTGTGTGTGTGTGAGGACAATTCTTAACCTATCTACTCAACGAATTTTTTATCTATAGACTTGAAATTTGATATATAGGGTATTCAAAAACATAGAAAACTTTTAAATTGATTTACATTCGAAAAAAAGGGTTGCTAAGGGGTCCAAATTGAAAAATTGGCATACGAGGGGGAGGTCATCAAATTTTTTATCTGTTTGCCAACTGTTTCATGACTGTGCATGTCTGAACTGTTCACATGACTGATTCCTTATCTTAAGAGTAAGTAGGTTTGAAAACACTTTTTAAAGGACATATCAAGCTGGCTTAATGGTTATCGTACTTGAATCACTGTTTTTAGGTTTTGGTTTCGATCTCAGCTTAAGTATTTTTTTTATTTACAAAAAGTGAACTGCTTAGAAAAATCATAATACTCACATGCACATGTCTCAGTGTCTGTATGAATTAAGATATAATATTTATGTGTATTTTATGACCAGGCAATGCCAGGCGATATGCTTGTTAAAGAATAAAGTTTCGATTTCCTTTTGATAAAGTATTAGTCGAAATTCACAGAATTTATCCTTGAACACAAAATAAATTTTAGGGGGTTTGAAGTTTGATAAAAATTTCTTGAAGGATGCAGACCAATAAAAATGTTGGGAACCACCGTTCTAGACAAAGAAATGCCCATTTTATCTAAAAGAAGTTTAGCAGACATGTTTATTTCGGCTGTTGCCATGTGAGACTGCACGTAACAATCTGTAAGTTAAGTGAACTAGACGATGTTATGAATATGCATGTTTGTCTTTGTCTATGTGTGGATTGGTGCATGAATGATTTTGTAGTAGCAATCGCAAAACATTCAATCAACGCTAAAAAGCAAATAACTCAAATAGTTTACCTTTTATCTTTCGTTTGGATTCACTTGCATTAGCACTTCTAAAAGTAAGCAAGTTTTCACAGGAGTATTTTCAACCAATGAAATTCATTTCAGACACCAGAAAGTAACAAGTCTATATCAAAGTAATAATCTCACACAAACTTAGAAAAAGCAAGGAAAAAAAGCCCAAAAGGAATAGAGACTTCATCGAAAGACACCAGAACATCTGCTCAAAATGTAAGTAATATTTCAGGGAGGGTAATTTGAATATGATTCAAGGTAAATGACTTCTGATTATTCTGAGCCAACACCAAGTAAGAATAAACACAGTTGGGGATTGCACAACTCTTGCTCCACTATAAAGTCTTCATTATGAAAGCATCTTTTTAGATGGTATCTGAGCCAGACAGAAGTCAATATCAACGATGTGAACTCGATTTGACAAGTAATATTCTCCTGAAGGTTGAAGGTTCAATTTTCAGTGTGGTCGATTGAAAAATACAATTGCGAATTACTTAAGACCTCTATCCAGTCATGGCTGACGGAACAAGAGCATGCTACCCCCATGAAGTAGATAAAGGGTTCCGTTTGAAATTCTGTCCAAATTCCCAAGTCTGACAAGATACACCTGAAGAAGATCAGAGGTTACATCGACTGAAACGTGAAAATCACACTCAAGATGAGAACAGTAGTCCAATGAATCTAAATAATACGAATAATCAATCTTCATCTCAAAAATTCAGAAAAATGTTAATCTAATAGGTCCCACACTATCAACCAAGTTCCAGTCTCTGTCCCATCACTGCAATATTACACTCCCGTGCCTGTTTTGCAAGTACTTTGATGTAAAGTACTCTGATGAACTCAGTACACTTGTATCCCCCTTGATGTACATACTCCTATCCTCACATAGTCCCCTGTATACATGGTCTCAAATAGTAGTCCCTTACTTCCAAGTGGCAATATGCCTTGTTTGGGGTGAACAAGGATGTGAAAAAAAAAAGTCATAAGGTCTTTGATTAATAGAATCAAATTTTGTCCTAGATATCCCCAAATCAAATCAGTTTTAAATCAAACCATCAATTATTGTTACTCTGACGAACTCATGGATTTTGTGCCCCACTTTATGTATATACTCCTGACTAACCTGACAAGCAGCAAAATCTCACCCTTTCACTATTGAGGTCCCAAGATGCAGGAAAGCTTTCTACTCTAATAGTTTTTTTCCTTGGACTTGCTGGACTTTGAAATTCCCTCCCTGTTTCCTGCTTCCCTGACTCTACTAATATGCAGAAGTTTGAATGTGACAGTATGTTTGGAGTGAAAACAATAGCGTTTACTCTTGTGAACCAAATAAAGAAATTCCATGCAAAATCCCAAGTTCAAGGATTTCCACTTTCAAGATGCATCTGAGGAAGATTGGAGGTTACATCAGCTGAAACATTGTAAGAATAATATTCAAGATGAAACGTCTCCGGTCACGGTAACCACCTGACGAAGGCCAGAGGCATAGTTGGCCGAAAACGTTGTGAAACAACAACAACAAAAAAAGATGGGGATAATAATCTGCAAAAAATAAATCAATAAATAAAACTCATCTCAATAATGAATTCCAATTAAATAAATGATATCAATGGAAGATCAGATAACAAATAAGTGTGGATTTATAAGACCAAAAAATCCAACCTTAATCGCTCTTCAGGGTCACTGTCGCAGTGGATAGAGGCGTTGAATCAATTCGGTTCCAGGTGAGCAATGTCTGAAGATAGCGGTTTCAATCCTACCCAAAGCCGGCCAGAGGTTTAGTTGGCCAAACTGTGGTGAGATGACAACAACCATGGAAGGCAGTAATTGCTGAGGATGCAGTTAGGAGATTCGGAGTTCCTATCCCGTTGTGGTTACCATCTGATGAAGGCCAGAGGAATAGTTGACCGAAACATTGTGAAACAACAAGTAAAAGAGGAGGATAATAGTCTGCAATAAATATATGGATGAAAACAGTCGTCCGAATGATCCAAATAATACAGAAACTCTGGTGCTTGTCCAGAATTCAACCTAAATAAAAATTTTAAAAATACAGAAAAATCCATATGATGTATATACCTATCATGAAATGAAAATATCATATTCCAAAAATTATGTAAATTGATTTAGTAATTTTTTATTTTAATTTTTAAAAAATCGTTTTTAAGTGACTACTGTGAAATCGTTAGTATTACAAGGCTGATTTCATAATTTTAAATTATTGTGGAGTTATCTGCCCTTGTTTTTTTTTTTTCAGATAGTGATGTGGAACAGTTCTTTTTTGCTTACTCATAAAATTTGATTTTCTTTGTTGTGTTCGGAGAAATGGGACATCAGAATCATTGGATATTCCAATAACAAGCAGGCAATTTCATTATAATTTTAAACAAAATTTATTCATGGAGAGAAACATTAAATTAATTACAGACGATAATGAATGTCCGCCATGTTCTTTTCTCCCTCAAACTTTCCAGTCTTTTTTAAAGATCTATAAAGGGCGATAACTCTTACTTTCTTTATTTAGAATTAGTCCTCTTTTTATCGCTAAAACATTCTTAATCAAAAATAAACTATTTAATCAGTTTATATGATTTTTGGAAGATGACATTTTCGTTCTGTGCTAGGTACGTATATTGTAAGGATTTTTCTGTACTTTTGTTTTTTAATTAGATTGAATTCTGGTCTTGCACCGACACTTTTTCTAAATGTTAAATTTGTAAAATCTTATATGTTATTTTTTTTTATTAGAATCCTTTGCTATGAGTAATTTATATTCATTCATTTATTTATTTACGGACTGTTATCCTCATCTTCATAGTTGTTGGTTCACATGCTTAACCGTGACAGGATAGGAATGCTGAGTTTCTTAACAGTATCCTCAGTAATTACTTGGGCTGTGACAACAGAATATCATTTTCATTCTTTTGACTCTCAGGTATATATCCGACACAGGAAGACACAGTCAATCAACCGTGAAATACATCAGTCTATATAAAAACATATAAGATATTAACGGATATATACTCCAGAGTCCAAACAATGAAAAGAATATGCTGTTGTCACAGCCCTAGTAATTACTGCCTTCCATAGTTGTTGCTGTCTCACTACGTTTTGGCCAACTAATCTTCTGACCTGCTTTGGGTAGGATTGAAACTGCTATCTTCAGACAATGCTCACCTGGAACTGTAGAGATTCAACACCTCTATCGACTGCACTATGGACCACAAAGGGCAATCCAGGTTGAATTTTTTTGTCTTATAAATCCAAGTTTTCGTTCTTACTGGTCTTCTATCTGAACGAGCTGAAGAAGGATAGAGGATGAGTTGGCCGAAACGTGGTGAAGCAACAACAATTATGAAGATGAGGACAACAGGCTGCAAATAAATAAATATTGTAAAATCTTGCAGTCAATGATGGATTTTTCCTTGATCAGCTTTAGAAAATTCCATTTTTAATCTCGTATGAGTTAATCAAATTGACATCACTGATATGAAAAGAAAAGGATTACACTTTTCTGCTAGCAGATACAGAACCTTAACGAGAATACAGACTTCATTCTCAAAGACTTTTTCTTTCTTTTTTTTCGGAATAATCTAAGCTTAAGAATTCACAGACATCTTTGATGTTAATTCATGTTTACAGATGGCTGGCACAAGAATAATCAGCATTTATGCTCTTGTGTGTCAGGGAAGAATTATTCTCTGTTGTTTTTTTTTTTTTTGCAAATTAGACGAAAGAAACAAAAAAGAACTATAACGATTGCACTTGTATTTTCGGGTTAAATTCTCTGAAAAATGATTATAAAGTTTCAAACAAGGAATCACTATGGAAGTCTATCTGCAATCTGGTTGAGTTGCATCATTCAAGAAGAAATTTCTTTATGAATATATCTCCATTGTATTATCCACTATTACTGTTGTGCTTCCTCGTTTCTTTCCTTGGATATATACACTAATACTTGAAATTCCTAGCAGATTTGAACGGGCCATTCCTTTTCTTTAAAAGACTCACGTTTGTGTCTCTGGCCTATAAAAGAAAGTCGGTCAGAATATATAGTTATTTAATATTGAGATGTAGTTTGCTTCAAGCATTGTGTGTTATATATATATATATTGATTCAAGCATTATATATATATATATATATATATATATATATATATATATATATATATATATATAAATTTATTTACGTTTAAAAAACGATTAAAAATGTTGGCACAACGAGGGAGAAAAAAAAAAAGCGGGAGAAAAAATTCAAAGTACACCCTGTATATATATATATATAAATTCAAAGTATACCCTGTATATATATATATATATATATATGGTAAAACTGGTAATTAGTAAAAACCTGAAGAGAGTGCTCAATACTATTGCAGAGCAAATATGTGTTTTATCTTTATTTATTACCGTTTTATCTGTTTGGTTACATATGTTTCGGATGTTGGACCGTGTTTACGATCTAACAGCCTCGTCAGACCTTACAGAAAGTATATATATATATATATATATATATATATATATATATATATATATATATATATATATATATATATAGGAATATTGAGGAAGTTAATCAAATTTAAAATCCGTCAGCTTCTTTTGGGACACCCTGTATATATATATATATATATATACAGGGTGTCCCAAAAGAAGCTGACGGATTTTAAATTTGATTAACTTCCTCAATATTCCTATATATATATATATATATATATATATATATATATATATATATATATATATATATAAAGCCTGTCTCAAAAGAAGCTGATGGATTTAAAATTTGATTAACATCCTCAATATTTAAGTTATGCTTACCAATTTTCATATGTAGATAGATGAGCCTCTCCGTGATTTTTTGATATATATCATAGTTTACTTATTCTGATTTTATTTACACAACTTAATTTAGGGTATGTTTTTCACAAGGTCTAATTTTAGTTATGAAAAATGACGTTACTCAAATGTCCACCAATTCCGATTACTTCATCCGCCATTACTCCACACCACACTGTACATTTTTGAGGGTGTAATTGCCGTTGTGCTGTTGCATGCGGATTTTCTGATCCCAAACTTTGCTTATTTATGAACCCATTCAGATGAAAATGGGCCTCATCGGACATAATGAGGTTTTTGAGAAAGTTTGGATCCCCATTGGCCAAATCTTGGAATTGCATGGCGTATTCCAGCCTTTGTTTCCAGATCGTTTGGCTGAAGCTCTTGCACCAATTGAATTTTATATGGAAATTTGCCCTCTTCATGAAGAATTCTGTGAAGAGATGATCGAGAGACCCCAATTTGACTTGATCTCCTTCTTACATGTGGATGGATCCTTGGCCACACTCTCTGCTAATTTCTGATGATTTTCATCACTTCTTGCCGTACGGGGTCTACCAGATTTAGGGAGGTCACATACAGACCCTTGCTCATGAAATCGAGCCACCACAGCTTTTATTGCATTGGGAGTAGGGGAATTTCTTGTGTTGAAGTTTCGTCAAAATTCTCTTTCAATTTCTGATTTTGACTCATTCAATCGAAAATACGACTCTACAATAAATATCCCCTCCTCGGTAGTGTAACGACTCATGATAACCTTGAAAGGGTTACTGTAGATGATCTGAAAAAATAAAAGAAAAATATAAAAAATTAGGAAAGTTATGAATTTTTTTTTGCCATCAGCTTCTTTTGGGACACCCTGTATATATACTAGCAGGCCACACAGCGTCGTTGCCTAGTCATAAAATATGCATAAATATTATATTTTAATTGATGTAGAATTCTTATTAATTATAAACAGAAATACCGTCGGTATTAAATGTAACGTTAAATTCCTTAAAAAATGAAGTAAAAAAATGGAAAGAAACTGAGGCATGTGCATGCAAGTATGTTTTTTGTAAACAACTCAATTCTTGTAAGTAAAAAAAGAAATACTTCAGCTGAAAGCAAAACGAAAAACTAAGACAATGAGTCAAGCACGATAACCATTAGGCCAGCTTGCCATGTTCTTTAAAAGTGTTTTCAAACCTACTTATCCTTAGTATAAAGAATTTGTCATAAGAACGTTCATGCATGCGCAGTCGTGAAACAGTTGATAAACAGATAAAAATTTGCTGACTTCCAAGTATCAATTTTTCAATTTTGACATCTTAGCAACCGGTTTTTCCGAATGAAAACCAATTTAAAAGTTTTCCACATGTCTGAATCCCTATATATCAAATTTCAAGTCTGTTGATAAAAAATTTGTTGAGTATATAGGTTGAGAAGTGTCACACACACATCCTCACTTATATATATATATATATATATATATATATATATATATATATATATATATATATATATACATTTAATTATTTTTTCATCAGTAAGAAATCTTACTTGAAAAGTCAAAACTTCTACACAGTGTGGTTGCTCCATAATATATTTCATCATCTTTGCGAAATAGCAGAAAACCATGAGGACTGGAAATTTTTCAAGTAAGATTTACTATTGATTAAAAAATAAGTAAACTAATATATATATATATATATATATATATATATATATATATATATATATATATATATATATATAGGAAGTCACTGCTTATCAAGGACAAGAAGCCACCCAAGGATAAGTGTTAATGAGTGAACATTGTGATAAATGGTAATGGTGGAAATTGGTAAAAATTGATTATTTACAAGGATGGCTCGACAAGAACTTGTTTACATTGGATTTGAAAGCAACTGTATTATAGTAAGCTGGGAAGCAGCCCTGTTGTATTGTGTTCTACAGACGGACAGCTCTAGTAAAGAAGCTTTGCTCATGGAATTTTCGTTTAGTTCTAGGCACAGATAGAGAGTAAGGGAAAATTTTGGCAGTGGTTGTAGCGATGTGAGTGTTTGCTGTGAATGTTTTACAAGGAGTGGGAGCATAGATTGGAGCTCAGCGGAGCACCTGCCATGAAAATAACGATAAAGCAGAGACTCGTTATGTCTATTCAGTGAGAAAAGGATAAGAGGAGGGAGAAGACATCGCCCACCAGATTTCGAAGCGAGTTTCTTGTCCAGACAGGAAAGGAACGATAAAAACAAATATTAAAATTGCTTCTAAATATTTGAGATGAGGATTCGTTATTCATATTACAGTAGAACCCCGGGATATGGCATTAAAAATTAGTAACAAAATACAGTACAGTATATAATACTTATGTATATAATCAAATAACATTATAAATAACACCAAGAGGCGTGGCAAATACCATAACCAAGGGTGGGGACAACATCGTATTCCACATTGTAACCTGAAAAAACCATATCCTAAGGCCAATGTATCCCAGGGTTCTACTGTATTTGGAAACTCTGGACCACTGTTGTCATCTTGAGTGTCATTTTTACAATGTTTCAATCGATATAACCTCTGACCTTTTTCAGGTATATCTTGTCAAACTTGGGAATGTTTCTGTTGAACTCAGGAATCTGGATTAAATTTTGAACGGAACCCTTTATTTACTTCACAGGGATAGCATACTCTCGTTCCATCAACCATGACTGGATAGAGTTCCTAAGGACCCATGGCGCAGTGGTTAGAGTATTTGGGAAAAATCAATTGTAAAAGTGATATTCTCCTGAAGATTGAAGGTTCAATTCTCAGTGTGGGCAACTGAAAAATACAATTGCTATCTAGTCATGACTGATGGAATGAGAACAAGCTACCCGCATGAAGTAAATAAAGAGTTCATTCAAAATTTTGTCCAGATTCCGAGTTTGACAGAAACATTCTCACTTTTGACAACAGACATCTGAAGAAGGTCAGAGGTTACATCGACCAAAATGATACAAATAAAAAAGACCCGATTGGTAGAGACTGAGTATAGTAGTAATGCTGCAAACTAAATCACCTCAAAGAAGTAAAAGGTTTGCTCTCTCTGCTGCCAGTGAGGGGGAAACCAGAACAAGAAGAAGGTGGTGTGTTTTACGGAGGAGGACAAGATCAGCCACATGAAATGGTGAGAGTTGCTGAACATAAACTTTAAGAGAAGGGCGGCAGTTTTACCTCACGCTTGATAAGTAAACCTCCATCAGTAAAACAAGAGGGATTTATTAGCTGAGATATCAAAGAAATTTGAACAATAATTTAAGGGCCATGATTTTGATTGTCACCCGCATTGAAGATTGAACCTTCAAACTTCAGAAGAGTGTAACTTACAACTGAATTTGACCAAATAAATTATCCATTACGCTATGTGTGCACAAGTGTTCTGTTTGAATTCCATGCAGATTCCCGAGTTCAACAATATACAGCTGAAGAAGGTCAGAGGTTGCATGGACCGAAATATTGCGAAAATGACACTCAAGATGAGAATAGTAGTCCGAATAATCCAAATAATACAATAATAATCCTCATCCCAAAAATTCAGAAACATTTGTATGGATAGACTTTGCCATTCTTTGATATTGCTTTTCCACTGCATTCTGCCAAGATAGGAAATATGATCTTTAGCTGCAAGTTTGAAACTTTTCTTCATTACTTGAGAGAAATGAATGGCCGGCTGATTTGGAAGTCTATCTCACATAAAACAGAATGGCCGATTCAACCAAGTTAGAGACTTCAAAAGACCTTGGCGTTATAAATAGCTAGATCAACTCTTTCAGTATTAACCTATGAAATATGAAGCTGTGTTGTAGTTGCTGGAAAAGGCTAAAAATAGATTCTGTCTGGCTATTTAAAACCTGATATGATCAAAGAGAATGCGAAGAATAAGGTATTTTTAGTTGATTTCACGCCCATAAGTATGGTGTTCATTACGTTGTTGTGTTTCTGAGGTTATATAAAATACGGTGATATCCTATAATTATGTCCTATAAGTGTTAACTAATTAGTAAGTATGTTTCAAAGAAAACTACTAGAAGATTCATGACCCGCTGGGTCAGTATTAGATGAAAGTGGTGCCATTTTAAAGCTAAATGCATCAAATTTTATTTGTAAAATTATTGATTTTTTCATTTTTTTTCAGACCCAGTAATGGCATTCACTCAACCAGAAAAGGCGTTTATGTGCTTGAATTTGCAAAAACTGAATCATGGACACTTGTTTAACGTGCTTCCCAGATCTCCAGATCTCACACCCATACGACTTTTTTTTTGTGGGGATTTGTGAAAGGCCTGGTCTATGTGCCTACCATTCCAAGAGACGTGGATGAGCTGAAGGCCCGAATAACAGAAGCTGTTGCAACCATTGATAACGCAATGCTGGGATGCGTATGGCAAGAATTGGACTATCAGTTTGATGGTGTTCACATTGAACATCTTTGAACATTCCATAACAAATTTGAGATTACAAACTTCCTGAATATATCAGATGCGTTTTTATATCCTTAATAGTTCTTGAAATATTCAATGTCGAAATTTGCCCAAGACTTTTGGAACACCTTGTATATCTGTTACTGATGGAGATTTAGTATCTGTCTGTCTAAAGTAAAAACTATACTATTACTTCTATATCTGACGGTATTACTTCTATATCTGACGGTAGCTCAGTGGTTAACAACACAGACTGACAATCTGAGTGTGCCAAGTTCGAATCCAGTTCATTCCACAGAAACACTTTCAGGTTGGTTGGTTGTTTTTGTTTTACGGCATATCAACCCTTTTCAGGTTATTTAATGCCGAATCCAAAGATTTAAGAAAGATTTTTTAATAGAATATATTTGTTGTTTTAAAGTCGGTTTCTATTTAACCCATAGTTGGAACCCTAACAGGTACTACCACTTTGGGTCAGAGTGAACTTGGGAGCAATGGGTGGCTCCACACTCTACAAAGCCTGCAAGCTGGGGCCTCACCACTGGATATAGTTTAAGGTCATATCCAGGACCAAAAAACTTTCACTTAAGGATGTTGGCAACCTTCATGTAATCTCTCCACTAAGTACCTGATGTCTTTTTAGAAAGATATCGGGGAAACCAATACCAACAATCATCTGATTCATAGCAAATGAATAAATGAATTCTATATCTGAAGCTGAAACTATATTATTACTATCTTTTAATACTTAGTACATTTTACTGTGCTATTTCATGTGATATCTTTCAGTACTCAATCCAGGGGTGGGGGCTAGTGTAGTATCTCTTATGTTGTCATGATAATGTCTTTCCAGGCATTACCTCCTCCTTTTGGGGGTATAGTGTAGTATATGATTGTTCATGTTAAATAGCAAGGATTCTCGTGATACTATCTTCTCAAGCATTATCTCTTCCTTTGGGGGCATAGGGTAGTACAGGGTTTCCCAAAGTGGGCGCTATAGGCCCCTGGCGCTCCATGAGTGAGTCTGAAGAGATCCGGAAGCTCTTTCTTAAAGAGAACCAAATGGTTTATATAAAAAAATTACATTAGTACAGACATTTAATTATTGATTTTTTTGCTGGAACTGGAAATAGATATGATACATAACTACAGGTGTAAAAAAAAGATATGATACATAACTACAGGTGTAAAAAAAAGGATATGATACATAACTACAGGTGTAAAAAAAAAAGATATGATACATAACTACAGGTGTAAAAAAAAAGATATGATACATAACTACAGGTGTAAACAAAAGATATGATACATAACTACAGGTGTAAAAAAATATATGATACATAACTACAGGTGTAAAAAAAAAGATATGATACATAACTACAGGTGTAAAAAAAAGATATGATACATAACTACAGGTGTAAAAAAAAAGATATGATACATAACTACAGGTGTAAAAAAAAGATATGATACATAACTACAGGTGTAAAAAAAGATATGATACATAGCTACAGGTGTAAAAAAAAAGATATGATACATAACTACAGGTGTAAAAAAAAGATATGATACATAACTACAGGTGTAAAAAAAAGATATGATACATAACTACAGGTGTAAAAAAAAGATATGATACATAACTACAGGTGTAAAAAAAAAGATATGATACATAACTACAGGTGTAAAAAAAAGATATGATACATAACTACAGGTGTAAAAAAAAGATATGATACATAACTACAGGTGTAAAAAAAAGATATGATACATAACTACAGGTGTAAAGATTTGCAAGATGGTTCATGAAAAAGTAAATAAAAATAAATTAACAAAAGTAATAATTTTTTATTAATCAAAACCTAAAAAAAATGGTTGTAAACATTATCATTAGTTAGTGTTAAAGTTTGAAATTAATGTTTTTCATATTTATTTTAGAAATTATCTTGTTAGTGCTCCGTGAAAAACCTTTGCCCTGCTTAGTGGCTCCATGGTGTCCTGCAGTTTGGGAAACCCTCGTGTAGTATCCTGGTGTATCTGATTGTTCATCATAATGCTAAATGGTAAGGGTACATTAATTCTGTTTTCATTATACCGTCCTCCCAGACATTACCTCCTCCTTTGTGGGTATAGTGTAGTATATGTTTGTTCATCATGATATTATATAGTAAGGGTACGCTTGTTCTGTTTTTATGATCCTGTCTTCCCAGGCATTATCTCCGCCTTTGAAGGTATAGTCTAGTATATGTTCGTTCACCATGTTGTTAAATACTAAAGTTTGTCTGCAAGTAATTACTTGATGATTTAACTGTGCCGGAGAAATTTTAGCACGCGAATAGGAAATGGAGGTCAAATGGGGGTCAAGTAGCTGGACATGGGGGTTGTGAGAACACAAGCTAGAGGAAATGGATGGTCAACGCCTCTGTTTAGTCTCAAGAGACAATGGATACTGTAAGGGTAGCTGTGTCTGTAATTGCTTCACAATTACACCTTTCCTGAATTGGCACTGTTTGAGTCCGGTGGCAAGGAAAAATGCTAGATGACTGGAACCAATGCGGAGATAAGTGGCGAGCACATACAGTACCTGGAATTCCCTCTTGGTCACCCAATTTAGTATTGATCAGACTCAACGTTACCTAACTTTGGTGATCTAATGTTGAGATTGTGCACACACACACGCACACACACGCATAATGGTCAGTAGCCAAAACGCGCTGATTGATGGAGTGAAGCTGTCAAAACTGATGTCGGGTTGAAACACCTGCTAGGAAAGAAGTCATATATATAAAGCCAGCAGTCATAAAGTAACATTAGCACATGTCTGCTGTTGAATCTGCCCCCTCCTGTTTTCTCCTCTGTCTACAGCTTGGGAGTGTACACATGAAGCAAACTATTTTCTAACAAACGAATTTGTGTTGTTCCGTCTGCCTACTTCCCACCTGACTACAACTTGGATGTCTTCAAGTCCAACGCTAACAAATTCCTAATGAACCACCCCCTTAAGTAAACACTTCATCAAATCTCCACACTAACGTACTTTACTTGCAATAACCCTTATCCCTGAGTGGCTTCCGGGCCTTGATAAGTGGTGACCACCGTGTAAAGAAAAAAAGTTGTTTTCTGGCCGGCAAGAAACAGCGTTAAACCCAGCTACATCAGTGTGTCAATGTGATTATGGTGTATATAGAGGAAATGACGTCACACAAAATAAGATAAGTGAAGAAAGCAAGGACTTTGAGATGTAAGCTTGACGCAACATAACTTAGGAACTGACAATAAACTCAAGTTCTGATATTTCTTTCTGCAATCAGAGAGGAAGGCAATGTTAACAGCCTAATTAAAGGGTCCTTCTCCAAATTAGAGTTCTTGTTCTTTTCTTTTGTTAGATATAGCAGGGCAACACCAAAGGTATTGCTAGTCAACGATTGTTATAGTCATTGCAATATTTGTAAAAATAGAATGTTACCATAAATAAATATTTAGAGAGAAAATTATTTATGTTAAGATGTTTAATAGATTATAGAATGTAGAACATAAACAATAATTTAAAAATAGGTTAACGTCTGACATAGTCTTACATAAAGGTCATTTTAAAGTGACGTGGAATTAGGTAGAGTTTGGAAAGAACATGTATGATTTGTTGTGTGTGTGTGTGTGAGAGAGAGAGAGAGAGAGAGAGAGAGAGAGAGAGAGAGAGAGAGAGAGAGAGAGAGTTGGACGGTTTGTTTTTCTTTTTTTTTTTTAACATTTGCACCCTAAACAAGGCACAGTGTTCTTTGATGTAATTGGCTACTATCATGGACATAAGTTGCAGGGATACTACGTAGTGTGTTGAGCAGCAAAATGTCTGTCTACATCACACTTGAACTTATACATGTCAGTACAGTTAGGAAAGCAAGAACCCGGAAAGGAATTCCAAAGTCCAGCAGTTCTAGGGAAGACACTATTAGAGTAGAAAGCTTTCTTACATCTAGGTATCTTTATTGTGTAGGGGTGGGATTTTGCTGTTTGTCGGATTTATTTACGTCGAGGGGGTACAAAGGCTTGTAGTTCGTTGAAGCATTAAAATATTTGTAAAACAGGCAGAGAAATGCAACATTTTGTCGATGAGACAGAGGCTGAAGCTTAGATGACAGTTCAGGATCTATCAGATTGCTGACTCTCTTTTGAACCCTGTCCAAGAGTGAGAGACTAGTAGCAGATGCACCAGCCCAAATGTGACAACAATACTCCATACATGGGCAAATGGTGTCCTTGTAGAGGTGCAGGATACTTTTAGGCGTAAGTAACTTTCTAGCCTGGTAGAGAGACCCCACCTTCCTCGCAACAGACTTGGTAATGCCTTCGATGTATCTGTTCTAACTCATGTTCCCTGTGAACGTTAAGCCAAGGAGTTTGAATGAAGTACTTTCAGGTAATGTATCTTATCCATAGCTATTGGTGGTAGAGAAGGTTTCTTGAAATTATTAAAGAAAAAAAGCTTAGTCTTGGCAACATTGAATGTCAACATCCATTTTTGATCCCATTCCACTACAGACTGGAAGCCTTCCTCTAGGGTTTCCATGATTGTCTTGGATATGTGTTCATTGGGTTTTCCCCTTGTGCCCGCTATAGAGCATGGTGTCATCAGCAAATATACCCATCTCACAGACAATTTTATTAGGGAGGTCATTTATGAATATCAGGAATAATAATGGTACAAGATCGACCCTTGACGCACACCTGCATTTATATCATATTGTTTAAATGTATGACCATCGAAGACAATCTAGATTCTTTTTCTTATTTAAGAAAGATTTAATTATGTTAAGTATTCGTCCAGTAATACCATAGAGTTTCATTAGGATTTAGAGTTTCAAGTAATGTTTTAGGTTGGGAAACAGAAAAAAAAAAGTTTCTTCTTTTTCCCTATTTAGCATAAGAAAGATTTAATTATATTGAGTATTTGTTCAGTGATACCATAGGATCTGATTTCCATAAGAAGACCATCGTGCCACACCCTGTCAAAAGCCTTAGATATATCTAGGACTCCTGCCCTAACCCCTCCTGCCTTATCCAGTGTATGGTATATATGTTCATAGATTACAGTTAGAATATCTGCAGTTCTGGGGAAGAAACTACTGCAGTAGAAAGATCTTTTACATCTAGGGATCTCTACTGTGTGGGGGTGGGATTTAGCTGCCTGTCGGGTTTGTTGAGGGTGTCTATGTCGTGGGGGCACAAGTGTCTGCAGTTCGCCAGAGCATTCACCATTAAAATACATGTAGAACAGGCAGAGGGATGCAACGTTTCATCAATGGGACAGAGGCTGAAGCTTAGATACCAGTTGAGAGACTAGTAGCAGATGCACCAGCCCAAATATGACAGAATACTTCGAATAGTGGCCTTATAGAGGTACAGGATACTTTCGGGTGTTAGTAGTTTTCTAGCACGGTAGAGAGAGCCTACCTTCTTCGCAGTGGCCCTGGCAATGCTTTCAATGTAATTGTTCCAACTCATATTTCCTGTGAATGTTAGGACAAGCAGTTTGAAAGATGTACTCTCAGATAAAGAGTCACTGGCCATTGCTATTGGTGGCAGAGAAGGTTTCTTGTAATTATTGAAGGAAACCAGTTTAGTCTTGGCAGCATTGAATGTGACTACCACTTTTGTCCCCATTCCACTACAGATCGGAGGTCATCCTCTAGTGTTTTTGCCATTTCTTTAGATATGTGTTCATTTGTTTTCCTGTCATGCCTGTTATAGAATGTGGTGTCATCAGCATATATACCCATCTCAGAGGCAATTTTGTCGGGGAGGTCATTAATGAATATTAGGAACAATAGAGGTCCAAGGATAGACCCCTGAGGCACTCCCGCATTTATATCATATTGTTTAGATGTATGACCGTCGAGGACAACCTGGATTTTTCTCTTATCTAAGAAGGATTTAATTATGTTAAGTATTCTACCAGTGATACCGTATGATCAAATTTTCCTGAGGAGACCCTCATGCCATACCCTGTCAAAAGCCTTATATATATCTAGAGCTACCACTCTGCCCTCCTCTGCTTTGTCCAGTGAATGGTATATACGTTCAGAGATTACAGTGAGGATCTCTGCTGTGGAACAGGGTTGTCTAAATCCATATTGTTTGTCAGTCAGAAGTTTAGCATCTGAACTAGAGCATGGTTAATTATGGTCTCAAATATTTTGGCAAAAAGTGGGATGAGGCTAATGGGGCAATAATTTCATGGGTCAGTTCTTTCGCCAGAATTCTTGAATACTGGTACCACAAAAGCAGTTTTCCAACAGCCCGGAAAGCAAGATTCATTAAGGCATTTGTTGTAGAGTTTGGAGAGAACTAGAACTACTTCGGCTGAGCACTTTTTTAATAGCACAGCTGGGATGAGATCGGGTCCATATGCTTTTGAAGTGTCAAGGTTTTTTATGATAGCATGCACCTGAGCAGGGGTGATTTTTAGGTCATCTAGCATGGCGTCTGTCTGCAAAGGAAAGTCAAGCAAGGGGTGGTTGGAAGGGTCCAGTGTGGAGTTTGAGGCAAACCGACTGGCAAGCATATTAGCTTTGTCGGTTGCTGAGCAAACAACCTCATGATTGTTAGTTAGTGGGGGAATTGTTGATTACCCATTATTTACTACACTGTTGTAGATTTTCCAGAAGTCACGAGTTCCTAATTTTTGTGCTTCGGTGCATTTTTTTTGTGGTTTCAGTAAATTCTCTCTTAGCTGTCACTATTTCTTTCTTAACATAACTTCTAGCTTCTATGTACTTCTGTCTGTTTGAACTGGACTTATGTCGGTTAAATCTGTGGTATGCATGCTGCCTTTGAGCAATGGCAGTTGCACAAGTAGAAGTAAACCATTGGAGAGAGTGGGGCTTGCTATAAAATTTCCGCATGGGAACATGTGCTTCAATTGCCATTTTGAACCATTCAGTGGTCTCATTTGCTCACTGTTCAGCAGGAAGAGAAAAAATATTTCCCCATGGGGCATCTCTGATAAGATCTCTGATGGCTTCACTGTAAGCCTTTTGTAAATATCTCGAGCACTGGTTCTTCAGTTTTGGGTCTGCATGATCAGCGTTCCCGAGTAGGCTGTCAGCATTTGTTGTACAATCATCGGGAACTGTGGTCAGAAACAGATCTAGAATGATGTGTGTTGTTCTTGCTGGTCAAGGAAACGGGTTAGAAACGTAACCATTTGTGATAGGGAGTGAGATATAGAGAAGCTATGAGTTGTGCTGCCTGCTGCATATATATAAGTAGAGAATCCAAGCCAGTTTTTGTGGTGGACATTAAAGTCACCAAATACATGTACTTGTGCGCTAGTGCCGAGGGGGAGTGCTGTGTCTATGCTGTCAGAGACTTTGTTTATTATGGTGCAGTTCTGGGTCAAGGGAGAGTAGTAGAGAAAATAAAAGTAGCTAATGCTATGTTGTATGTTTAGTCTAAAGCACATAAAGGCTTTATCGTCCGATTCTAGGTTTGTTTCTCTAGTCAAGGGGAGGGTGTTACGAATGTAGACTCCAAGTCCGTGCATATGTCTGTCAGAGTTCTTACAGCAGAGTGGGAGATAGCCAGGCATGTAAAAGTAGTTAGAGAGGATGGAGGAGTGTAGGTTAGTCTCACTTAGTTCTAAGATATCCGGGGTGTTTATTAAAAGAAATGCTTTAACATCAGCTAAATTAGTTCTAAACCCATGGATGTTCGTGAATGCAAGCCTCAAGGGAAGAGGCAAGTTGGATTTGTTTGTTCCTAAGCCTGGTTTAAGCTTATTTTTTTATTGTACTGTCATCATGTTTTTAAAGAGTTTCAGTTAGGTAAGGGGGAGCTGAACAAGAGGTTATGCAGGGTATCAGACATGCAACACAAGTAGACCATTAGCTGACCTTTTTTCAACTAGGACTGTGGCCTCAGGAAAGCCCATCGGGGATTAGTGCAGGGTCCCTTTCCATGCGCGACATGGCACTACAAACATCCCGATATTATATAACTGTTGATGGAGCAGCCGCTCTAAGCGCTACTAAAGAGTTAGGGCCCCTGTACTATCAGTCGGAAACAACAGCCAGGAACTGTCTATCCAGTACCCTCAACCCATCAGAAGAAGCTCAAACCAATCTAATTGCACAGGCATATGTGGTACTCAAGCACTCCCAAGTGCCCAGTTTTGAGGGGTGTGATGTGTTGGGAGTGGGAAAAACAGTGTTCATTGCCCTAGACAAGAAACAAGATCTACCACTGTGTGTTTTGTCGAATAACTGTGATAGTGTCTCTGCACCTGACACATAGGCAAAGAAGGAGTATGGAAGCCAGGCGATAGACAGAGCCTATCTACTCCTTAAGCAGTTTAGGTTTGCAGACTAGTAATTTGTTTGAGTCACCAGCTCTAGGAAGGTTGTCATCCAAGACTTAGGTTTAGTTTCAGAGTTTTCTTTCTCCTAGACGGATGATCTGGGAAGATTTACTGGGTCCATCAGCCCTGAGAGGGTTTGCTCCACGTCTGGATCCTAATCCAGGTACTTCTGCGGACCCGCGTGGTTAGTTAATGTTACAGGGTTAGTTTGTAGAGGTTATATATCTAATGACTAGTTACACTCCTCAAAGTGATTTAGGGATATTGCTATTTCATTGTTACTAAGAAGCAAAAAAAAAAAAAGACTCATGCGGTGGAAGCAACTATGTGAGCAGACTTGTTAGAAAGGTGTTAGTGTTGATTAAGACTTTTTACCTTTAGATTTTTCCATTTTTTTTTTAAATTTATATGTTAGCTGTTAGTGTGTTTCTACTATTGAAGGAAGATAATTTCAGTTTTCATTTAAGAGTCATCAAGTGTTTTGCATAACAGGAAGTATCAGATTTGGTTTTGTATTAATCGTTGCAAAACCATCTAAGAAGAGGCATTGTTATATAATGAAGATCGCTTTGTATCTGAGTGCATACTTTGGCTGGTAAGTCCCAAACTGGATAAGAATGAAGTCTAATGCATGTCTTAGAGGTAGAAATGTATAGATGTTTAGTGATGACTGTTAGGCAGTTAGCATGTGAAGGTTAGGAGCTGGAGGCTAAGGATTCCACTACTAAGGCGTGTATAATGTAGAGTTTAGTGGCAGCTAGAGGGTGGAGGAGCAGATTGTCAGCTTTCAAGGGAAGAGGTTATTAACTTACAGAATACAGTAGAGTTTCATTAGGATTTAGAGTTTCAAGTAATGTTTTAGCTTGGGAAACAGAAAAAATTTCTTCTTTTTCCCTATTTAGTATGCAGGTTAGACAAAGGCAGTCTTCTTAGAGGTAAAAAGAAACAATTATTACATGGTGATTCGGAATTCGTATTTATAAGCAGTCATTAAGGTCAGGGACAAAACATTGTCTCTATACAGAAAATGGTGGACTAGAGCTTGATTAATTATGAACTCAAATATTTTGGCAAAAAAAGGAGGAGGCTAATGGGGCGATAATTTTATGGGTCAATTCTTTCGCCAGTATTCTTGTAAACTGATACCACAGAAGCAGTTTTCCAGCAGCCAGGAAAGAAAGATTCGTTAAGGTATTTGTTGAAAACTTTAGAGAGAACTGGAGCAATCTCAGCAGAGCATTTTTTTAATAGTACAGTCGGGATAAGATTGGGTCCACATGCTTTTGAGGTGTCAAGGTTTTTTATGATATGTACTTGAGAAAGGGTGATTTTCGGATCATCTGGTGTGGTTTCTGTCTACAGAGGAAAATCAGGGAGAGAGAGAGTGGTTTGCTGTGTCCAAAGTAGAGTTTGAGGCGAACTGATGGGCAAACATGTTAGCTTTCTCGGTTGCCATGTAAACAACCTCATAATTGTTGGATAGTGGGGGGAATTGTTTATTGCCTATTATTTACTACACTGTTGTAGATTTTCCAGAAATCACGAGTTCCTAATTTCTGGTGGTTTTCGTGTATTCTCTCTTAGCTGTCACTATTTCTTTATTACAATTACTTCTAGCTTCTATAAAATTTTGTCTGTTTGTACTGGACTTATGTCGGATAAATCTGCGGTATGCATGCTGCCTTTGAGCAAAGGCAGCTGCCCAAGTAGAAGTAAACCATTGGGGAGAGTGGGGTTTGCTATAGAACTTCCGTATGGGAACATTCAATTGCTGCTTTGAACCATTCAGTGGTCTCATTTGCGCACTGTTCTGCTGGAAGAGAAAAGATATTTCTCTGTGGGGCATCTCTGATGTGATCTCTAATGGCATCCCAGTCAGCCTTATTGTAGTACCTTGTTATTTTGAGCAATGGTTCTTCAACTTGGGGTCGAGAGTTTAGAGTGATGTTTATCATTATCACAGCATGATCAGCATTCTCGAGTGGGCAATGAGCATATGTTACACAATCCTCAGGAACTGTTGTCAGAAATAGATACAAAAGTGAGGCTTGCTTGTCACGACGATCTGGAAGATAAGTCAGGAATGTTACTATCTATGTCAAGAAATGGGATATAGCAAAGTTATGGTTGACGCTACCAGCTGTGTCATTGTAGTTAGAGAAGCCATCCCAATTATTGTGGTGGGCATTAAAGTCACCAAATACATGTATTTGAGCGCTAGTGTTAAAGGAGAGTGCTACATTTATGCTGTCAGAGACATGATTGATTAGAGTACAGTCCTGGGTCGAGAGAGAGCGATAAAGAAAATACAGGTAGCTAACGTCATGTTGTAAAGTTAGTTTAAAGCACATGAAGGTCTGGTCATAGTTTAGATTTCCTAGTCATGGGGATGGTGCTACGAATATAGACTCCAAGTCTGTGTCTGTGTCTGTCAGAGTTTTTCCGGTAAAGTGGAAGATAACCAGACATGTTAAAGATGTTAGAGGCGATGGAGGAGTGCAAGTTAGTTTCAAGTAATTTGCATTTGTACTTTTGAGTGTCGCCTGCACTGAAAAGTGAACCTCCAACCTCCAGAAGAGTGCAAGGACCCATGACATAGTGGATGAAGTATTTGAAAAAATTCAGTTACAAAACAAGGGTGGGTAGCTGAGATATGGAAGAAAAAAATAAATACTCAAATTATGACACTTCATCTCAAAGGATACCAAAAAACAAAATAATCTATAATACCATTTAATACTGACCTGACAATGAAAAAAAAAAAAAAAAGAAGCCCTTTGGGGCCTGTGGCGCAGTGGATAGAGGCATTGAGTCTCTATGGCTCCGGGTGAACATTGTCTGAAGATAGCAGTTTCAATCTTACCCAAAGCAGGCCAGAGGATTAGTTGACCAATACATGGTGAGACAACAAAAACTATAAAAAGCAGTAATTACTGGGGATAGTTATGAGACTCAGCATTTTTATCCTGTCACAGTTAACCACCTGTAGAAGGCCAGAGGATAAGTTGGCCGAAACGTGCTGAAACAACAACCGTTATGAAGATGAGAATAACAGTCTGCAAATAAATGAATAAATATTCATAGATAATCTAATCTTTTAGTGCTAGCTGCTAAAAATCTTTCCAACACTCAAGTCTCCTATTATAGGTATATATTCTATAAGTTACATATATATATATATGAGCAAACAGTTAATAAAATATGTTAAAAAACACTTTGAAATGAGTTAAAAACATCTTTAATTTGAAAAGGAAACATTAGATAAATGGATAGTCCTTAATCTGCGGAGTTTCGAAGAAATACTCTCCTTCTCATCAGAGGGTAGGAATTAGCAAAATGCGGGATGTGTGTGTGTGTTATAAAATATAGATACAACCTTAGATAAAACTTTTATAGGCGATGAATCTGATTGGTTACCTAGCTAAACTTAATATACTGCATTATCACATTGACACATGGGTTTTCATTAGATCACCAAAGTTAAGCAACGTTCAACCTAGTCAGTATCAGATGGGTGACCATTTGGGAATACCAGTCACTGTATGTAGGAGGACGTCGACACCTCCCTGCAAGAATTTCAAAAATCTAACATTGTCATTTCCCCTGACCGGGAACCGTTTGTGAATTTAATTGTCCTTTGACACTTCCTCCTTCAGAGGAAACCAGTTCAACCTGATTAGGGTGAATGCCGTTAGCTAAACTAAATACCACAATAATATAATAATATAGCTCTATTAAATTGATTGTCATCGTCAAGCTATTTTTTGCAATTTTCAAAAACTAAAGTCAACAAATAATTATGCATATGAATATAATATGGAATCTATATTAAATTTGTATTTTTTTAAAAGTTTGTATTTATTATTGTATTTATTATTAAATTTGTATTCATTATTGTATTTATTATTGTACTTATTATTAAATTTGTATTTTTTTAAAGTCTGTATTTATTATTGTATTTATTATTAAATTTGTATTTATTATTGTATTTATTATTGTACTTATTATTAAATTTGTATTTTTTGAAGTTTGTATTTATTATTGTATTTATTATTGTATTTATTATTGTATTTATCATTGTATTTATTATTGTATTTATTATTGTATTTATCATTGTATTTATTATTGTATTTATTATTGTATTTATCATTGTATTTATTATTGTATTTATTATTGTATTTATTATTGTATTTATCATTGTATTTATTATTGTATTTATTATTGTATTTATTATTGTATTTATTATTGTATTTATCATTGTATTTATTATTGTATTTATTATTGTATTTATCATTGTATTTATTATTTTATTTATTATTGTATTTATTATTGTATTTATTATTGTATTTATCATTGTATTTATTATTGTATTTATTATTAAATTTGTATTTATTATTGTATTTATTATTGTATTTATTATTAAATTTGTATTTTTTAAAGTTTGTATTTATTATTGTATTTATCATTGTATTTATTATTGTATTTATTATTGTACTTATTATTAAATTTGTATTTTTTTTAGTTTGTATTTATTATTTTATTTATTATTAAATTTGTATTTATTTTTAAAGGAATTGTAACAAGCCACTTTTACTTAAGGAATTACCAGTTTTTATGAGTTTGTATTTTTTTGTAATAAAAATAACTCAAATCAGCTTTTATCTATAGTGAATCATTCAACTTATAACTTATATATGTATTCGCTAGAAAAAAAAAATAATACACGGCAGGGGCCAAATACGAGATAACTCGTAAACATACAATTCAATATGTGTTATTTTGAGATGCCAGTTCAAGTTAAAGACAGTTCAAGTTAAAGACAGTTCAAGTTAAAGACATTTAAAGTTAAAGACAGTTCAAGTTAAAGACAGTTATCGTACGTGCAGAGCGCGCATTGACTAATAGAAACAGAATTTTGTTACTATGAGTTTACTCGTAGCGGGCAAGGCTAAGCAAATGCCAGTGTAGAGATTACTCGTAGTTGGCAGCGAATGGGCTAAAACATGAGGCAACACAAATTCCATGCATTCTAGCCTGACGATTCCATACGTGGATGAAAATAGGAGATGCAAAATTTAAACCTTCTTTCTAGAAACCCATGGAATATGCTCTCGTATTTTTGAAAATATATCAATATATTCATTTCAGCTGTAAATAATACCCGTATGCTATACTGTGTCAGTTCATTCAACTAGATAAACTTCTTAAATAATAAAACAGGCAACGACAAAAGCAATAAACCATTTCTGAAGATATCACCCATCGGAGAAGTGAAGATGGTAAAAGTGAAATTATTGAAACGCAGTTCGAAAAGCCAAGAATATAATATCAAATATTCAAGATGGCCATCGTCTGGGGATTTCAATAAAGAAGAATATTTAAATATGGCCACTTGAAATTGCCATTATAAGTCTGAAGCCTATATTATGAGAATACTAAAACGGTACCATCCGTAATTGGAGTACCGTAGATATTCTCGCGACGAAATCAGTTGCAAGTCATAAAAACTTCAAACCTTGCTCACATGACTGCAATTCTGGTAATATTTGAAGAATTTGAAGAATTGTTCGTAAATCTCCCACTTTTAAACAATCGTTTTCGATTAGTGTTTAATGCTAGTAAATGAATTAAAAGCAATCTAATTATTATGACGATTGAAGAACGTAATAAAGAAATCATGAGTGCTGCCTGCTAATATTTGAAAGAAACTGATATATAAATAAATCTATCTGCTTATGAAACTGAGAATGTGTGTGAGGACACTTCTTAACCTGTATATTAAACAAATTTTTGCTTTACAGATTTGAAATTTGGTATATAGGATATTCAGATACGTGGAAAACGTTTTAATCCATTTTCATCCGGAAGAAAGAGCTATTAAGGGGTCAAAATTGAAAAATTGGTACGTGGGAGTCATTGGATTTTTATCTATTTGTCAACTGTTTCACAAATACACATGCGTGAATAGTTCACATTACAGATTGCTTATGTTAAGAAGAAGTAGTTTGATAACACCCTTTAAAGGCGTGTCATGCTGGTCTAATGGTTATTGTACTTGACTCACTGTCTTTAGGTTTTGGTTTCGTTATCAGCTCAAGTATTTTTTTTTTACTTACAAGAATTGAGCTGTTTAGAAAAAACATAATACTCGCATGCACATGTCTCAGTTCCTTTTTTTTTTTTTTATCTTTGTTAAGAAATTTAACGTTACGTTTAGTACCGGGCAATGCAGATACATCTAGTATATAATAATAATAATAATAATAATAATAATAATAATAATAATAATAATAATAATAATAATGATTAATAAATAAACAAATAAATAAACTAGTATAAACATATATATATATATATATATATATATATATATATATATATATATATATATATATATATATATATATATATATATAGCCATGGTCAAAATTATAGAGCACCAATGAAAAATCGAAATTATGATTCAAACTTATATATTTCAAGGTCAAGAATAATGGAGTAAACATTAAAAAATTATTTTAACAACAATTAATATTTGACATGTCCTACTTTTGCCTTTATAACAGCTTTTATTCGTTTTTGCATATTATTGGTTAAATTGTTGCAGGTGGTAGAATCTATTTGTTATCACTCTTCATGAAGTTTGGCCTCAAATTCTGTTTTTGATGAATATTTGTGCATTCTCACTCTTTTCCCCGGATGGGGCAACAAAGTTTCAATGGATTTTAGGTATGGGGATTGAGGGGGCTACTTCATCACTGTAATCTCTTATTATTACTTATTATTACTATTATTTTTTATTACTATTTTTTATTACTATTATTTGTATTACTATTATATTTATTACGATTATTTTTTATTACTATTATTTTTATTACTATTGTTTTTATTACTATTACTTTTTATTACTATTGTTTTTATTACTATTATTTTTATTACTATTATTTTTTATTACTATTATTTTTTATTACTATTACTTTTTATTACTATTATTTTTATTACTATTATTTTTTATTACTATTATTTTTATTACTATAATTTTTATTACTATTATTTTTATTACTATTATTTTTTATTACTATTATTTTTATTACTATTATTTTTATCACTATTATTTTTTATTACTATTATTTTTATTACTATTACTTTTTATTACTATTGTTTTTTATTACTATTATTTTTATTACTATTATTTTTATTACTATTATTTTTATTATTATTATTTTTATTACTATTGTTTTTATTACTATTATTTTTATTACTATTGTTTTTATTACTATTACTTTTTATTACTATTGTTTTTATTACTATTATTTTTATTATTATTATTTTTATTACTATTATTTTTTATTACTATTATTTTTATTACTATTATTTTTTATTACTATTATTTTTTATTACTATTATTTTTATTACTATTACTTTTTATTACTATTATTTTTATTACTATTATTTTTTATTACGATTATTTTTATTACTATTATTTTTATTACTATTATTTTTTATTACTATTATTTTTTATTACTATTATTTTTATTACTATTATTTTTATTACTATTATTTTTATTACTATTATTTTTTATTACTATTATTTTTATTACTATTATTTTTATTACTATTATTTTTTATTACTATTATTTTTATTACTGTTATTTTTATTACTATTGTTTTTTATTACTATTACTTTTTATTACTATTATTTTTATTACTATTATTTTTTATTACTATTATTTTTGTTACTATTATTTTTATTACTATTATTTTTTATTACTATTATTTTTATTACTATTATTTTTATTACTATTATTTTTATTACTGTTATTTTTATTACTATTGTTTTTTATTACTATTATTTTTATTACTATTATTTTTATTACAATTAGTTTTTATTACTATTATTTTTATTACTATTATTTTTATTACTATTATTTTTTATTACTATTATTTTTATTACTATTATTTTTATTACTATTATTTTTTATTACTATTATTTTTACTACTATTATTTTTATTACTATTGTTTTTTTATTACTATTATTTTTATTACTATTATTTTTATTACTATTATTTTTATTACTATTATTTTTATGACTATTTTTTTATTACTATTATTTTTATTACTGTTATTTTTATTACTATTGTTTTTTAATACTATTATTTTTATTACTATTATTTTTATTACTATTATTTTTATTACTATTATTTTTATTACTGTTATTTTTTTACTATTGTGTTTTATTACTATTATTTTTATGACTATTATTTTTATTACTATTATTTTTATGACTATTATTTTTATTACTATTATTTTTTATTACCATTATTTTTATTACTATTGTTTTTTATTAATATTACTTTTTATTACGATTATTTTTATTACTATTATTTTTATTACTATTATTTTTATTACTATGGTTTTTTATTACTATTATTTTTATTACTATTATTTTTTATTACTATTATTTTCATTACTTTTATTTTTTATTACTATTATTTTTATTACTAGTATTTTTATTAGTTATTTTTATTACTATTATTTTTTATTACTATTATTTTTAGTACTGTTTTTTTATTACTATTATTTTTATTACTATTATTTTTTATTACTATTGTTGTTTATTACTATTATTTTTTATTACTATTGTTTTTATTACTATTATTTTTTATTACTTTTATTTTTATTACTATTATTTTTATTACTATTATTTTTATTATTATTATTTTTTATTACTATTATTTTTATTACTATTATTTTTTAATACTAGTTTTTATTTCTATTATTTTTATTACTATTATTTTTATTACTATTATTTTTATTACTATGATTTTTTATTACTATTATTTTTATTACTATTATTTTTATTATTATTATTTTTTATTACTATTGTTTTTATTACTATTGTTTTTATTACTATTATTTTTATTACTATTATTTTTATTACTATTGTTTTTATTACTATTGTTTTTATTACTATTATTTTTATTACTATTATTTGTTATTACTATTGTTTTTTATTACTATTATTTTTATTACTATTATTTTTTATTACTATTATTTTTATTACTATTATTTTTTATTACTATTATTTTTATTACTGTTATTTTTTATTACTATTATTTTTTATTGCTATTATCTTTTATTACTATTATTTTTTATTACTATTATTTTTATTACTATTATTTTTTTATTACTATTATTTTTATTACTGTTATTTTTATTACTATTATTTTTATTACTATAATTTTTATTACTATTGTTTTTATTACTGTTGTTTTTATTACTATTGTTTTTTATTACTATTATTTGTATTACTATTACTTTTTATTACTGTTATTTTTATTACTATTATTTTTATTACTATTATTTTTATTACTATTATTTTTATTACTATTATTTTTTATTACTATTATTTTTATTACTATTATTTTTTATTACTATTATTTTTATTACTGTTATTTTTATTACTATTGTTTTTTATTACTATTATTTTTATTACTATTATTTTTTATTACTATTATTTTTTATTACTATTATTTTTATTACTATTATTTTTATTACTGTTATTTTTATTACTATTGTTTTTTATTACTATTATTTTTATTACTATTATTTTTTTACTATTATTTTTATTACTATTATTTTTATTACTATTATTTTGTATTACTATTATTTTTATTCCTATTATTTTTATTACTATTATTTTTTATTACTATTGTTTTTATTACTATTATTTTTATTACTATTATTTTTATTACTATTATTTTTATTACTATTGTTTTTTTATTACTATTATTTTTTATTACTATTTTTTTATTACTATTATTTTTATTACTGTTATTTTTATTACTATTATTTTTATTTCTATTATTTTTATTACTATTATTTTTTATTACTATTTTTTTTATTACTATTATTTTTATTACTGTTATTTTTATTACTATTGTTTTTTATTACTATGTTTTTTTATTACTATTATTTTTTACTACTATTATTTTTATTACTGTTATTTTTATTACTAGTGTTTTTTATTACTATTATTTTTATTACTATTATTTTTATTACTTTTATTTTTTATTTCTATTATTTTTATTACTATTGTTTTTTTCTTAATATTACTTTTTATTACGATTATTTTTATTACTATTATTTTTATTACTATTATTTTTATTACTATTATTTTTTATTACTATTATTTTTATTACTGTTATTTTTTTATTACTATTATTGTCATTACTTTTATTTTTTATTACTATTATTTTTATTACTAGTATTTTTATTACTGTTATTTTTATTACTATTATTTTTTATTACTATTATTTTTAGTACTGTTTTTTTATTACTATTATTTTTATTACTATTATTTTTTATTACTATTGTATTTTATTACTATTATTTTTATTACTATTATTTTTTATTACTATTATTTTTATTATTATTATTTTTATTACTATTATTTTTATTGCTATTATTTTTATTACTATTATTTTTTAATACTATTTTTTATTTCTATTATTTTTATTACTATTATTTTTATTACTTTTATTTTTATAACTATGATTTTTTATTACTATTATTTTTTATTACTATTATTTTTATTATTATTATTTTTTATTACTATTGTTTTTATTACTATTGTTTTTATTACTATTATTTTTATTACTATTATTTTTTATTACTATTGTTTTTATTACTATTGTTTTTATTACTATTATTTTATTACTATTATTTGTTATTACTATTGTTTTTTATTATAATTATTTTTATTACTATTATTTTTTATTACTATTATTTTGTATTTCTATAATTTTTATTACTGTTATTTTTTTATTACTATAATTTTTTATTGCTATTATTTTTTATTACTATTATTTTTATTACTAATATTTTTATTACTATTATTTTTTTACTATTATTTTTATTACTATTATTTTTATTACTATAATTTTTATTACTATTATTTTTATTACTAATATTTTTATTACTATTATTTTTTTTACTATTATTTTTATTACTATTATTTTTTATTACTATTATTTTTATTACTAATATTTTTATTACTATTATTTTTTTTACTATTATTTTTATTACTATTATTTTTTTTACTATTATTTTTATTACTATTGTTTTTATTACTATTGTTTTTATTACTATTGTTGTTTATTACTATTATTTGTATTACTATTACTTTTTATTACTGTTATTTTTATTACTATTGTTTTTATTACTATTATTTTTTATTACTATTATTTTTATTACTATTGTTTTTATTACTATTGTTTTTATTACTATTATTTTTATTACTATTATTTTTATTACTATTATTTTTATTACTATTATTTTTATGACTATTATTTTTATTACTATTATTTTTTATTACTATTATTTGTATTACTATTATTTTTATTACTATTATTTTTATTACTATTATTTTTTATTACTATTATTTTTATTACTGTTATTTTTTTACTATTATTTTTATTACTATAATTCTTATTACTATTATTTTTATTACTATTATTTTTTATTACTATTGTTTTTTATTACTATTGTTGTTTATTAGTATTATTTTTTATTACTATTATTTTTATTACTGTTATTTTTATTACTATTGTTTTTTTATTCTTATTACTTTTTATTACGATTATTTTTTATTACTATTATTTTTATTACTATTATTTTTATTACTATTATTTTTATTATTATAATTCTTATTACTAGTATTTTTATTACTATTATTTTTTATAACTATTATTTTTATTACTATTGTTGTTTATTACTATTATTTTTTATTACTATTATTTTTATTACTGTTATTTTTCTGACTATTGTTTTTTATTACTATTACTTTTTATTACGATTATTTTTTATTACTATTATTTTTATTTCTGTTATTTTTTTACTATTATTTTTATTACTATTATTTTTTATTACTATTGTTTTTTATCACTATTATTTGTATTACTATTACTTTTTATTACTGTTATTTTTATTACTATTATTTTTTTAAATATTTTTTTATTACTATTAATTTTTTTACTATTACTTTTATTACTATTATTTTTATTACTATTGTATTTTATTACTATTATTTTTATTACTATTATTTTTTATTACTATTGTTTTTTATTACTATTATTTTTTATTACTATTATTTTTATTTCTGTTATTTTTTTTACTATTATTTTTATGACTATTATTTTTTATTACTATTGTTTTTTATTACTATTATTTTTATTACTATTATTTTTTATTACTAATATTTTTATTACTATTATTTTATATTACTATTATTTTTATTACTAATATTTTTATTGCTATTATTCTTATCACTAATACTCTTATTACTACAGACCAAAAAAGTCACTGGTAATATTAAATCTATCATCAAAGACCTTACTCCAATCTAGCATTCTTTATTTACGTTTTTTTTGTCTTTGTTTTGTTTGACATGCAGCAGTTGCATAAGAGATATACAGGGGTTGATTATTTGTATTATTTTAATTTTTATGACTACTGTTCCCATCTTGAATGTTATTTGCACAACGTTTTGATCAATGCAAAAATTACAGACAAAGGAGAACGGTGGAGGATGGAGAATAAGACGACTTAAATAAACAGCACATATATTGGGTAACGATCACCTACAAAGCAGACCTAGTATAGAATTTAACACAATATAGAAACTATTAATTATAAATAATATATATATGTGTGTATGTGTGTAGTGATAATAGGTAGTAATAAATAGTAATATATATATATATATATATATATATATATATATATATATATATATATATATATATATATATATATATATAATAGAAAAATCTTACTATTGAAAATTAATTCTAATTTAAAAAAAAAAAACATTTAAAATCTGTAAAGAAGTTATACAGAATATTTAATTATCTGACACGGAGTACAGATAAACTAAAAAGACCTTATTTCGCGGAGTTTCGAAAAAGGCAATCCTTCTCATCAGAGGAAAGAGGTTTGCAAAATATTCAAGAAATTGTGCCGGTTAATGCATTAAAAGAAACTACAAAAATGAATTGAATCATATCTGCATGAAAAAAGATTTTAACGGTTAGTGAAAATTTATAAAAATTCATAATGATTATGAAAGCAGAAGCAAGGAAAAAATGCAGAAATATAAAAGGATAAGTGAAAAATCCATTGAAAAAGAAGGTAAAATCCAGGAAGAAACAGGATAAATAAGTCCAAATACGAGATGCCTTCAATAAGTTTCTAGACTTTCTTTTCGAATGGGCACTTTTATTCATAGTACACAAATGAAAGTCTAGTGTCCTTGTATGGTTCCATAACTTCTGAAAGGCTCCATGGAAGTCAACTTGTATGAGCATGTCAATGACTCTCATCAAAGCGTCTTTCATCTCCTCAATCCTCAATTGTCTCATAACGACATCCTCTAAGGTTTTCCTTGAGCTAAGGGAATGACCAAAAGTCACAGGGAGCAAGGTCTGTAGAGAGGGTGAGGAATTATCTTGATGCTCATCTTGGTCAAATAGTCTGTGTTTTTCTCTGAGTACCCTTAGGACTCTTAGCGCAAATCTGCCACATCTTCAGTTCCTCATGAATAATTGTGTGTACAGTTCCCACACTGGCATGAAACTGACAGAATTAAGCTTCCTTATCGAGCCTTGATTGGTCAAAAATTCATATTTGTAGCAATGAGAGTGTTTTTTACTACGTCGGCCCTTTTTCAAGAGTCCTGCTTTTTGACCCCAAAGTGTTTGGTGTGGATGAATGCGGTAATGCCCGCATAAATAAATTTTTGGAAACACCCGTGCGTGAAGAAATTTTTATGTGTGTGTGTGTGACTTGGAAAGATAAAATAAGAAACTGCACAAATACTCCCCCCCCCCCGATTGAAAAAAATATAAAAGATATATACTTTTTTTAATATGCAAGATACTCCCTAAAATGTTTCGGCCAATCGACTTTTCTGTCGGTTTTTGTAGTAGGTGTGATCTTAGTATGTTGTTTTTCAGTTTTCTCATGTTCTGTGTGAATTTATTTTTGTGGAAGAATTGCATGAGGATGTTCCTCAATATAAGCAGGTTTAATGCGATCAATAGCGATATTATCTTTTTTTTCTTTCCTCATAATAGCAAAATATTTTATGCCTGTCCAAAACTAGGTGCAATCCTAAATAATTTGGGCAAATTGGCTTTTTAACTGCATCATTCCTGATAAATATATACTTGCAGACGTGAAAATCATTTGGGATGTAAGTTTTTTTGTTTGCTTTCCTGGTGGATGTAAAGTTGAGAAGAGACATTTTATGTTCCAATTCTGTCACAAACGATACTGTAGGTGAAATATCTGTCTTTTGATTCAAATACTGTCCAAGTAGGGTCAATGCTAATCCAAAAACTACTTCTGCAGGCGTGCTCTGTAAATCTTCTTTCACCGTGATTCTTATCGCTAGGAGAATTAGTGACAAATTGTCTGTCCAGTCTACCTTGTTTAAATACATAACCAAGGAAGCTTTCAATTTTCTGTGGAATCTTTCTACCATCCAATTTGCATAACGGTGATAGGCAGTTGTCTTAATGTGATTTGTTCCTAACAATTGATTAAATTAAGCAAAAAGTGTTGATTGGAACTGTGAGCCCCTGTCTGTTATAATTACTGAAGGTACTACAAAAATTGCTATTCAATCCTGCAGTATAACTCTGGCTATTGTTGCGGCTGAAGTGTCTTTGACTGCTATGGCTGTAACTATAGTGAGGATGTGGGTATGTCCTTTTGAGGTGGATAAAGGTCCTACTAAGTCAATATGAATATTTGTGAATCTAACATCAGGTGTGCTGAAAGTACCAAGTGGCGATTTTGTGTGTCTGTAAATTTTATTCTTTTGGCAAGGTATACAAATTTTAATTCAATTACAATTGTCCGTGTTCATATTGGGCCAAGCAAATCATTCTGCTATTAATTTCACAGTGGCTACTTTTCCTGGATGAGATAAGTTGTGAAAATGTTGGAAAACTTGTCTGATGCTAGGTGATATATACAGGCGTGGATGTGTTTTTGATACATCGCAATATTTATCTCAATATAAATGCAAAAATTCCTTTCAGCACGTGTTTAAAATGTTTAATTACAAGGTAAATTGCTAGTAGCTCCCTGGAAAAAGTACTGAAGTACTGTATTTTGTTTGCGTCTTGTTTAGCTGGGCAGAAAAAAATGTAGGCGTCATTGAGTTGTTGCCCAGTTGATGTATGACTGCTCCTAAAGCTATATCTGATACTACGTTGTAAGTGTAAGTTTTGTGTCCTCACTGTCCTTCATGTAATTCAATTTTGTGAAGTTGACCAAAGCTGTTTTAGCTTGTTTGAAGGCTTCTAATGTAGGTTCTTCTAACTTTAAATGTTGATTTTTTTTCTTTTGTTTTTTTAATAGACATGTTAGCGGTGCAAGTACTATAGAAGAGTTAGGTTAGGAGTTACGCCTAAAAATCAGCATACTTATCTGACAAATGTGGGGAAATTGAAAATGTTTTTGCTTTTTTTTACAAAGGCATTACCACTTATCAAGGCTCAGACGCCACTCAAGGATAAGGATTAAAGAGTGTACAGTAGACAATTGGACAATAAAGCAATCATTAGTAGTGGAAATTCAGTAAATTTAATTAACTTATATGGAACGGCTCATCAAAAACTTTTTTATGTTAGACTTGAAGACAACCATATTGTAGTCAGCTGGAAAGCAGGAAAACGTGACCATCCATTTGTGTCCCCATTCCACTACAGACTGGAGGTCATCCTCTAGTGTTTTTGCCATTTCTTTAGTTATGTGTTCATTTGTTTTCCTGTCATGCCTGTTATAGAGTGTGGTGTCATCAGCATGTATACCCATCTCAGAGGCAGCAATTACATTTTTTTGTGTGCAAATGTGTCAGTCTGCACAAAAAGAAAGAGTGGAAGAAATTAAGGAATTGGGAGTGTGAAAGGATAAGAAATAGACAACGTTTTGCGAGTGAGGTGAGAGAAAGAGAGAGTCAAGCAATGTTCCTTAATGCATGACACAGTCTGTTGTGTGTGCTACTGTATTTGCTCTGTGTGCGTGCTGTCTGCATCCTTTCTATCTCTGTCTTCCCCCAAAATTCTTTTTGGCCTTTTTATATTTTTTTAAGCGGCTCCAGAAATTCGCATAAATAAGCTTTTTATCGAGCCCTGATTGGTCAAAAATTCATATTTTTGGTAAGGAGAGTGTTTTCTACTACGTCGGCCCTTTTTCAAGAGTCCTGCTTTTTGATCCCAAGGGGTTTGATATGATGCGGTAATGCTCGTGCAAATTAATTTTTAGAAACACCTTTTATGTGTGTGTGTGTGAATAAATTTTTATGTGTGTGTGTGTGAATAAATGTTTATGTGTGTGTGTGAATACATTTTTGTGTGTGTGTGTGAATAAATTTTAATGTGTGTGTGTGTGTGTGTGTGAATAAATGTTTATGTGTGTGTGTGTGTGTGTGAATAAATGTTTATGTGTGTGTGTGTGTGAATAAATTTTTATGTGTGTGTGTGTATGAATAAATGTTTATGTGTGTGTGTGTGTGTGTGTGTGTGAATAAATGTTTATGTGTGTGTGTGTGTGTGTGTGTGTGAATAAATGTTTATGTGTGTGTGTGTGTGTGAATAAATTTTAATGTGTGTGTGTGTGAATAAATTTTAATGTGTGTGTGTGTGAATAAATTTTTATGTGTGTGTGTGTGTGAATAAATGTTTATGTGTGTGTGTGTGTGAATAAATGTTTATGTGTGTGTGTGTGTGAATAAATTTTAATGTGTGTGTGTGTGTGTGAATAAATGTTTATGTGTGTGTGTGAATAAATGTTTATGTGTGTGTGTGTGAATAAATTTTAATGTGTGTGTGTGTGTGAATAAATTTTAATGTGTGTGTGTGTGTGAATAAATTTTAATGTGTGTGTGTGTGTGTGAATAAATGTTTATGTGTGTGTGTGTGAATAAATGTTTATGTGTGTGTGTGTGACTTGGAAAGATAATATAAAAAACAGCACACCTTTCTGCGAGGGAAGGTTGGATATACTTTCTCTGGAGGCCACTACCAAGAATACCCCCAGCCATCATAAGTAAGTAGTATTAGTATTAGTAGTAGTAGATGAAAGTCACTTTGTTTTACTAACTATGCTGTCGCAAAAGTAAAAACTGCTTCGATAAAAAAGAAACATGGTATTGCTTCTTTTTTTTTTTTTCGGAAATCTTTCTGTTGAACTCGGGAATTTGCACAGAATTTCGAACGCTTTATCTAATCCACGAGGGGGGCATGCTCTATTTCTATCAGCCATAACTAGGTAGAAATCCTAAGTATTTCACAATTGTATTTTGAGTATCGTTTACACTGAAGATTGAATCTTCAACCTCCAGAAGAGTGTAACTTACAACTGAATTTTAAAGAAATTCCCGAGTTCTACAGAAAGATTTCCGAGTTTGACAAGATACACCTGAAGAAGGTTGGAGGTTACATCGATCAAAACGTTGTGAAAATCACACTCAAGATGAGAACAGTCGTCCAAAGAAACCAAATAATATGAATACTCAATCATCAAAAATTCAAAAACATCAAAACTTTTACTGACAAATATAGCTGAAGTAAAAAAAAAAAAAAAATTACAATCTTTAATTCAAAATTTAACGGCTTAAAGACCAAACAAGTGCAGAATCTCTTTCGATAAATAAACATTTACTTATTAGAATTCCCTCTGCCTGTTCTACAAGTATTTTAATGGTGAATGCTCTGATGAACTGCAAGCACTTGTACCCCCTCGACGTAAATATCTCTGACAAACCTGACAAGCAGCTAAATCCCACCCATACACAGTGGAGATCCCTAGATGTAAGAGAGCTTTCTACTCCAGTAGTTTCTTCCTCAGAACTGCTAGACTTTTGAATTCTCTTCCGGGTTCCTGCTTCTCCAAGTGTACTGACATGTAGAAGTCCAAGTGTAATGTGAACAGATATCTTGCTGCCCAACTCCCTACATAGTACCCCTGTAGCTTATGTCCCTGATAGTAACCCTCTACATCAAAGTGGTAATTTTACTTGTTTGGGGTGAAAATGTAATTAAAAAAAAAAAGAATCTTCCTCAGGAAAATCCAGGTTTTTTTTTACAATTTTTACATAAAGTCTTTTTTGAAAAGCCTAATTTTGAACAGGAAAGGCAAACTATAGCATACTAAATTTCATCTGCAAAATATCCGTTGTGCAAAATGTCCGTTGTGCAAAATGTCCGTTGTGCAAAATGTCCGTTGCGCAAAACGTCCGTTGTGCAAAACGCGCGTGTGTGCGCACACACACACACACACACACACACACACACACACACGGATCTAAATCCAAATTAAAAATATTATAGTGAAAAAAATAAGTTTGCTTATTTCTTAATCTCATAAGTCTTTAAATCCATTAATAAAACTAATCCTTATGACTTTAATGCACACAAATCCCATCATCATGGATTAAGAAGTATGATTAGATAAATAATAATATTATATAATAGTATCAAAAGTTTTTTCATTATGTGCTGACCTACTTGCTTTCAAAAAAGATGATGCAATGGTTTACTATAAGCCCTGGGATGTATAAATATTTATATTCGTGTCCATTTCTCTGATGCTGACCAGATTCAACGTTAGAAGCATGTGTTAATATGATTCATTATCATTATCGCCTCCATTCTCTCTTGAGAGACAATGGACATTCCCTGTACAAGGGTAGCTACACATGTAATAGTGAAACAAGGGTTGTGCAATCCTCAATCACACCTGAATTGACACTGCGTAATTTCATTGGCAGCGAGAAATCCAGGACCACTGGAAACAAGAGTACATACAGCACCTGATATTCCCAAATAGTCACCCATTTAATACTGACCAGGCTCAGCGTTGCTTAACTTTGGTGATCTAGTGGGAACCAGTGTTGATCGATCGATGCCTCTGTTCAATCTCGAAAGACAAAGGATACCCCTTGTAGAGGCAGTTGCGCGTGTAATTGTGAGGCAAGGGTTGCGCAATCTCTAACTATACCTCTCCTGAATCGGCACTGCTTGGGTCCAGTGGCAAGGAGAAGTCCAGGACGACTGGAAACAATGCCGAGATAAGCAGAGAGCACATACAGCACCTGGAAATCCCAAATGATCACCCATTTAGTGCTGGCCAGGCTCAACATTGCTTAACTTCGGTGATCTAGTAAGAACTAGTGTTTCAATGTGATTATATCATATAATAAAGAAATTTTGAAATGTTTAAACATTTGAATTGGAAGTCATTTCTGAATTTTAAATTCTTAGCAAACCTTTATGTAGACTGAAAGTTTTTGAAGCTATTAATGTCCAACAATTTTGTATCGATTAAAACAACATAACCTTAACCATTAATACTAGTTTAATAGTTTATAGTCTTATAACAATTTAAAACAATTTGGCTCCATCAAAAATTTAATGACAAAAGTATAACAATTAAATTTAACTTTCAAAAATCCTATTAAATTTAACTTTAAAAAATCCTATTAAAAAATATATATATATATAAAATATGTTACATGCCTACAGTAGCTAAGCATCATGACTGATATACGGATTGGACAGCACGAAAATATGCTGGTAAAATAACCTTTCTTCAGAGATCCAATTAATCAAGAGCACATAACTCTGCTGGGTATGATACTAATTGCCTGCAGAGTTGTGTCCCCATTTAAGAATGCTTATTGCATCACATATGGCAGCGAATTAAGAAGTATGATTAGATATATAATACTACTAGCATGGTGACCCGACGTTGCCCTGGATTGAATGATGATCAACAAATGTTTCACATTTCCATATTATTATTGTCATTGAAATCAATGATTTTTTCAATCAAATTGATTGCCTTCTCTAGTTGGGGACCCATCATGGTGCACTGGGAGGAAGGTCACATGTCTCTTACTATGACTTATTTCACAATACATTGTAGTTTACATTGCACTGTAGAGAACCTACTGTTGATTTTAGAAAGTCATCTTTATATATAACTAGCCTGGGTACCTGGCGTTGCCTGGGTGTTTGTAGGTGTGTGTTGAGCTAAAAAAAAAAGTGGTAGTAGGCAGGCAGACTTGAACCCGTGATGTGAAGACAGAAAAGAAAGTAAAAGAAAATCTGATGTCTTACCGCTACCCCATGACGCGACCGGGAGTGTAAAGCGTTTAATTTAATGTAGTTAATCAAAAGTAGAAATGGTGTTGCTTTTAAACCTCCTACGAAAGCAAATTAGACACAAGGTTGTTTTTAATGGGGAGGGGGGAGCTCCCCCCAAAAGGGGGCACTCTGGCAGTATCCAAATAAACAGTAATTGTCTCAGTATGAAAGGTTTCCACTACATTGACTAAGGACCAATTACAGAACAGATACTACTCGTCCCGAAGGCTGGGAGTTTGCGTTCGAATAGTTTCGCTTTATTTATACGAAAAAGACAAACAAACACTGGAGACGACGCCACAATGGGAATTTTGTTTAACTCGATCAAAAAAAGGAAAGAAAGGATGTCCGTTTGCGAATGCGAGATATTACGATCTGGAAAGTATGCAAAAACTTCTCGTGGAATCTAATCTACGCGAGAAGCTTGATGCAAAAAGCCTTTCGTGGGCATGCACAAACGCTTGCGTCATTTTACCTTTTATATATTAGATGGCTTGAACGTTGCTTAACTTTGGTGCTCTAGCAGGAACCAGTGTGGAAAATCTCTTTAAAATACAAAAAGTCAATTATCATACTCCGATTGTACTCTAAACAGAAACATTCGTTTTGAAAACGCCCCTGTCGTATCAAAGAACTTACTCTTGATTTTATATGTCCAGCCTTTTGGCTTGTGTGGTGATAACAGTTTTCAAATGCACTTGTAATGTAAGGCTGCAAGAAGAAAAAAGTTCATTATATTGTCATGCATATTTTCTACCTAGGCAAAGAATTTCTAATTTTACTGAAGAGTATATGCATGAAAAGAGACCATATTGACATAACGAAACAGATCTGTAAAAAATGTACTAAAATTTTAACATACTGGAAAAGCTGTTTTGCATGAAAAAATAAATATTTGGATCTTGGAATGTAACGATACTGTTATTTTTTTATATGTGCTCTATTGTTATATTTAACATACATTGAGCTTCTAAGCAAAAAGATTTGGTTTACACAAATAATGAAATATTATTGAAAAAATATTTTACCAAAACAACAGGAATTCAAAGGTGCTTCTAATGCATATCCATGGCAGGGATTGCTTTCTTTATAGTCTCACAGCGTCAATACCTGCAACAGAGAGATGAAACTTTCATTTCATGAATGCAGAAGTTAAGTCATCATAACAATGCAATTTGCAATCCCCTTTAATCCATTCAAGAGGAATAAAAAATAGGAGACATTACTTTTTGGACGCTCCTCATAAAATATAAAAAGCTCAAAAATGTCTATTAAAATAAAATGTTTATCCTGTATGTTTTAGTTCACAAAAACTAGTGAAATCGCTCTCTCTCTCTCTCTCTCTCTCTATATATATATATATATATATATATATATATATATATATATATATATATATATATAAAGTAAAATTGTCTGTCTGTGTGTGTGTCTGTACATTTCCCTACCAAACTCCTTTGTCAATTTTCGGTCTACAGACTCGAGATTTGACATAAGGAGTATTGAGATTTGGGGAAATCTTTTTAATCGGTTTTCGGCCAAAAATTTGGCTGTGAACAGGTCAACGTTTAATGATTTAACCTTTGAGTTTTGGGTCTAAACACTTGAAATTTTAGATGTAGATTACTTGGACTTGGATCAAACTTTTAACTTGATTTGAGCCAAAGCAATAAATGTTAAGGGGTCAAAATTGGGCTCAAAGCTTAAAAAAATTTGACCTATGCGGTCTCTACCGAATTATTCAGCCAATTTTTGGTCTAAACATTTGAAATTTTATATAAAGTGTATTCAGACATAGTGCAAACTTTTTAATCAGTTTTTGGCTTAAAATTTGGTTGCTAAGAGGTCAAAGTTCAAAAGATTTGATCTTTGCGGTCTCTAGCAAACTATTCAGCCAATTTTGGGTTTAAACATTTGAAATTTTATATAAAGGGTATTCAGACATGTAGCAAGCTTTTTAATCAGTTTTTGAGTAAAAATGCAAGTGCCGAGAGGTCAAAGTTGAAAGAGTTGACCTTTGCAGACGCTACCAAACTCCTCCGTGAATTTTCAGTTTAAACACTTGAAATTTTAGATGTAGGTTACCTGGACATGAGTCAAACTTTTTAATATATATATACATATGCACATAAAGTAGTTATGAACAGTACATAGGGCCCGAGCAAAGCCGGGCTGAACTGCTAGTATATATATATATATATATATATATATATATATATATATATATATATATATATATATATATAGTGATCGTCACTTCCTGACAGAAGAAGACCATCTTTCCCATGCTTTATTGTTGCTTATTCATCCATTTACATGTACTTTTAAAATATTATATTTCTTTGTTTTTGTTATTTCATTTAATACGTTTTATAATTTTTGTTATTATTATTTTTATTCATTTATTTATTTATTTTATTTTAATTTTTTTTTAATTTATTTTATTTTTTATTACATATATATACATATACATTTATACACACATACATATATACATGTGGAGATGTGATCAAGATGCATCAATTTCTATCTGCTATGGAAACGAAGGTGGCTCTTCAGACCATCTCTGCTCTTACACACTGTTGCAGAGACTGAGGAATGCCAACTGGTGCTGTTTTACTGTGGACATTCATATGACGCTTCACGCATCCACTCGATTTACAGACCACAGAGCAAATAGAACATCTGTGTCCCGCAGTGTTTTCCCCGTCAAAAAATGCTGATCTCTATGTGATCCCTTGTGGCTAGCTAGGCCGGCTCCTGATAAAGTCATTTTACTGCTTAAATCACAGAAGTGGTTCTGCACAAAAGCCTCTGACAGACCTGATATATCTGACAGATTTTTCTCCCGGATATCATGCCTCATTTTTGCATACTTATATTTTTTCTTCTCAAAGCTATCACAACAATGATAGACCAAGGAGCGCCACATTTTACGATCATCGGAAGCACTTTGCCAACTGGACACGTCAATACTGAGAGCTTTAAGATTATCTTTGATGTTGTCCTTAAAGCGTTTCCTAGGTTTATGTTGTGAACGCTTTCCTTGTATAATTTCACCATAGAACAGAGCTTTGGCAATCTCCCATGGTCCATCCTTGTCAGATGACCAGCCCACCTCATCTGGTTGCATATAATCAACTTCTCGAAACATGGTATGTCAACTCGCATCAGGACATCCATATCAGGTCTCATGTATGATATGAAAAGAAACTGGAATCTTAAGGAGATATCAATCATACCAGTTATTATAGGTGCCACAGGGCTTATGAAGAAGAACCTGAAGTCCTACCTAACTAATATTCCTGGTGAACCAAGTGCAGAAGAGATCCAGACAATTGCACTTAAGGGAACGGCAAGGATACTAAAAAGAGCTCTTGGTTGGTTTCAATAAAAAGCAGGGCAATGTTGGCAGCTGGTTTGGCTGCCCCATACCCAGTGTTACAATCTTCAAAGAAAGAAAATGAAAAAAAAAAAAAAGTATGAAAGATTTCCATCTGATGGCTAGAATGTGTCTCAGAAATTTCTGGTGCACTCTCTCCATGACTTTCATGTGTTTACCATAATATGTATAGATACTAGCAGAAGTAACCACTGCTGACTGGGTTAAAAAAGATTCTTAAAAAAATGGACTCTGATTTATGAAAAGTTATGAAAAGTTATGAAAAGTGGGTGTATGTGTAAAGAGATAGCTTCAAACTTTTGGGGTATCAAAGCCAAAGCGACTCCCTTAAACGAACATGAGGGGGCAGTAATGGGAATCTCTACTGACACAGACGTATGAATACTAATTAGGGTTCTCCATTATAAGTGGCCTCCATGGGGCCCAACCTCCTTCATGTGAGTGAACGATGTAACCTATGATGAGATTATCGTGGCAAGTTCAGTAGTTCTACATCAAACAGTGTGAGCGTACATAGGGTTCCCATTTAGTAGTGACCCCCTGGGATCCCACCCTGTTGGTGGGGATGAGCTGTATAACCTGTCAAAACCTCTCCCCACACCATGGTGGGTTATCCTGCCATATTTGGTACCTCTACAAGTGTAAATCAAATGATATGAGCATGCTAGAGGTTTCTAGTTATAAGTGATCCCTCTGGGCATCGAAACCTTCTTCTCCCCATGTTGGGTTATCTTGCCAAATTTGGTAGCTCTATGCTAGTGTGAGCGTGCATAGGGTTCCTCCACTGTGGCCCTGACCCCGTTGGTGGAGGGTGACTTAATTATACCCATTTTTGCTCCTTGATACTTCTTCTATCATTGTATGTGGTCAGTTTAGTATAATAATTCGCACACACACACACACATACACACACACACACACACACACACACACACACACACACAGACGTTGAGCTTTATTATATAGATATATATCAGCCAGAAATCAGTATATAAGCAAATTTGGACAGGTGCGGTATCCTCTTTTACATAAACTTCTACCATCCTTTCTCTACATGACAACTGAAACATGTGTAAGGGAATAAGGGAAAACAATGCTGGTTGCCAGAACACTGGTGGGTGACTTCTCCTTAAGACACAGATACCCAGAAAATGGAGAGATGAATGCATGCTTTTCCTCAGTTTGGGATGATGCTCATTTGCATCATTGTAAAACTCTGTCATAGACTTTATTAACTACTGTGTATGGTAGAGCCCCCATGAGAATGAGTAAACTCTTTTATTGTATGGTCTGTTATGTTGCGTCAATGCTTTAATAAATGTATTTTTTTTTCTGTGTCCCTCGAGTAACATTTATGTTTTTTCTTTACAGAAACATAGGGAAAATAAACCCCGGTTCGATGTTTTATCCTGACACCATTTTATATTATGGGTTGATACAGGTGAATATTAGTTAGAATCATGTTAGTAATTTGTTAGTGAAACATTCATTGAAGAGACGAAACACACGTGATCTCGTAACGAGGAGTTTATTTACACTGAATAGAAACAAAGCAGTTTACTACTAAAAAGAGTGTCACTCAACGGTAGTGGGAGGTTGCAGTCAAGAGTGACGATGGCAGTTACTAAGTCAAAGGGAAATAACTCGTGTTTACTCCATATGTAATACCCTTAACACATGATTGGTTTGAATAAAATAAAATACGTATTAGATACGTTTGAAGCCAAAACAACGCATTATTACAAAAACAAACAGATATTCACTTCTGTTTGAAATCCACGAATACATTTCGAAGCAAAACTCCATCCGCAGCACCCCCTTCCTTCCTCCCTTTTTTCCTTTTGCTATGTTGTTGTTCACACGACATTCACGTTAGGGGTGTGTGTTCCTTGATAGAAGCGTTGATTGAGTTTGAATAAAATAAAATACGTTATAGATACGTTTGAAGCTAATCTCTGCTCCAACAACAACATGGCAAAAAAAAAAAAAAAAAAAAAAGAAACACTGAGGACGAAGCCCCACCTCGAAACAAACTTCAAACAAAAACAAATATCCGTTCACCCTCACAACAATGTATTTGTGGATTTCAAACAGAAGTGAACATCTGTTTGTTTTCGTAATAATACGTTGTTTTAGTTTCAAACGTATCTAATACGTATTTTATTTTTTTATTCAAACTCCATCAACGCTTCTATCAAGAAATACACACCCCTAACGTGAATATCGCACCGTTCCGACATTCGAAAAATACTATCGGGAAAAACAACAAACGGACTTCTACTTAGTGACTCTCTGCTGCAACAACAATATGGCAAAGGGGGAAAAAGGGAGGAAGGAAGGAGGTGCTGAGGATGGAGTTTTGCTTCGAAATATATTTGTTGATTTTCAACAGAAGTGAACATCTGTTTGTTTTCGTAATAATACGTTGTTTTGGCTTCAAACGTATCTAATACGTATTTTATTTTTTTATTCAAACTCCATCAACGCTTCTATCAAAGAACACGCACTCCCTAACGTGACAGTTCATAGCCTGACAGTGTTATATTCTCTTCAAATCAGATCTCTTTCTCATTCAGATTACAGATCAATGACATCTTAAGAATGTGAACACACTGAAGGCAGTATAAAATACAAGAAAATGTCTCTCTCTGAAGGGACTCCATGCATCTCTTTCAGTCCTTAAATAAATAAAGAATAGTGCTCGACTGAGATTCACTCTATGGTCCTCCGCCCTGCAAAATATTCACAGCAAATACTCTATACATCTATACAAATACTCATCTAGCTACCACAACTATCTTTCACGTTACAGTTTGTAAACCTTGCTAAAACATGCAATTTCCAAGCCGTAAGTGTCGAAGTAAATAAAACCCAGCATATGTAGAACGGTTTTATTCGTGGCACTCTTTCTCAAGAAATCTTCCCCAAGATTTTGGGAAGCATACGAGACGGCAACATCTCTTGAACAAGCTTAAAAACATTATATATAATATAATATTGTTGCAATATTTTTTATATAATAATATATGATCACCGTAAGTTGGAAGGTTCTACTTATAGACACTGGTGATAAAAACTAACCAATCAAATGGAGCCATGTTCTGCTCGCAACCAATCAAAAACCAGAATTGCTCCATAAAAATTTTGAATATTTTTGCATTCCTACACATAATTTTTTTTGTATTCATACGAAAAAGATCTGTTGCACTTTGCCTACAAAACTTTAAAACGAGAGACTTATACTGTTTGTCTCCAGGACTTGTACAGAATAGCTAGCCATTTTTTCTGAAATTAAACATATATATTAGGGATGGGATGATTCCAATATTTTTTCCGACTCCGATCCAATTACCGATTCCATACTAAATTCCCAATTACCGATTCCGATTCTGATTTTTTATAAATCTCTAAATATTTAGCTATAAAGTTGTTATTTTTCTCGATTACCATAAAAACACATGTTAAATGTGCAGATCTTTTCTCAAACGTAAAAATACACTTGTGAGTGATGATCCATTGATTTTAGTTTTACTAATAGTTTAAAATCAATATATATTCATTATTTTAGTATTACTATCAGCGGGAGAATATTTTTCTTTATAGAAAGTCAAATAAAAAAGCCAATTAAAAGAATCGTTTTTGGCATCGAAAAATAGGCACAAAGTTTTTCTGATTTCGATACCATAAAAAGTTCCGATTTTTTCGATTCCCAAGTCCGATTCTGATTAATCGTCCCCCAACACTAATATATATATATATATATATATATATATATATATATATATATATATATATATATATATATATATACGAGCAAATAGTTAATAAAATAAAACATGTTAAAAACACTTTGAAAAAGAGTTAAAAACATATTTAATCTGAAAAGGAAACACTAGATAAGTGGATAGTCCTTAATCCGCAGAGTTTCGAAGAAATACTTTCCTTCTCATCAGAGGGTAGGAATTAGCAAAATGCGGGATCGGATTTTGCATGCAAAAGTATTTGATGAAACAACAAGTAAGTCAAAGATCTTACTTGATAACAAAAAAGTGAAGCAGAGGGAATATGGTGAAGAAAAAGGTGATTACACGTGAATGGATAGTCTGGTGGAAGATAAATAATCTTTATTTTTAATCTTAATTAATTAATTCTTAATTTTTATTTTATTTTATATATATATATATATATATATATATATATATATATATATATATATATATATATACTCACTCAAAGCAGCTTATGGAAGCAGTAAAACTGACATATTTGCTTTTCACTTGACTTGATATCCTGTGTTTATTTGAATTTCCTCGATGATTGATTATAACTTCATCCCTTAACGGCTTCCTGGATTATTCATCTCGACCACATAGGATTGAAGTATCACCAAATTTCACCATAATCTTTTAAGACTACTTGAAACTCTGGAAACAAATATATACTTCCTTCGCTTCTTGATATCTACAAAAGAATATATTACACCTTAGAATTACCCATTCCGGTGTGATTTTTTTTTCTCCTCTTTTTTTATTCACCTTGAAAACATTCTACAAACATTTTTCATTCTATGACCACCATCATACAATGCAGTTTCATAAAATGTTAAAACGAGCAAATTTTTAGCTCGGCTATTTATAAAATTTGTTAACTCATTTCTTTCCTCTGAAGAAAAGAATTTTGTATTCTTTGAAACTCCGTGGAATAAGGTTATTTTAACCGTCTTTATCTACTGGAGGTATTCTCTCAAAAAATAAATTTTACATGTAAATTTTGGTTTACACAGTTTTCATTTATGCTTCTAGTATATATATATATATATATATATATATATATATATATATATATATATATATATATATATATATATATATATTCAAGGATGGAGTACTGCTGCCACATCTGGGCTGGAGCTGCTAAAAACAGCCTATCCTGCCTTGACAGAGTACAAAATAGACTTCATGGCTTAGTGGGGATGCCCTTTTCTCTTCCCTGCAGCCTCTCTCCCACAGAAGAGACATTGCGAGCCTGTCTTTGTTTTATCATTATTTCCATGGCAAATGCTCATCCGAGCTCGCCAATCTTTCACGAAAAACCACCCGTCTAGCTGAAACCACTGTCAGTAATTTTCCCCACTCTTTATCTGTGCCTAAATCAAAACATAGATTCCATGAACAAAGCTTCTTTCTCAGAAGTGCAAGCCTATAGAACTCTCTTCCGTTTGCCTGTTTCCCACCTAACTACAACTTGGATGTCTTCAAGTCCAACATAAACAAATTTCTGATGGACCGCTCCCTTAAGTAAGACACTTTATCAAATCTCCAATACTAACGATTACTACAATACTATCCCATTGATTACTGTACACGCAATAACCCTTATCCCCGAGTGGATTCCATGCCTTGATAAGTGGTGACCTCCATGTAAAGTATATATATATATATATATATATATATATATATATATATATACATATATATAGTGATAGGACGATTCCAATATTTCTCCCGATTCCAATACAATTACCGATTCTGTATGAAATTCCCGATTCCGATACAATTACCGATTCCGATTCTTTATAAACCTCTAAATATTTTACTATTAAGTTGTCATTTTGTCCCGATTTCTGTAAAAACACATCTTAAATGTGCATATATTTTCTCAAACGTAAAAACACACTTGTGAGGGGGATGATCTATAGATTTTAGTTTTACTAGAAGTTAAAATCAATAAATATTTATTATTTTATTATTACTACAAGCAATGACAGATGTTTTATTAAATAGATAATTAAAGGAATGGGTTTGGCATCAGAAAATAAACTAAAATTTTCCTGATTCAAATACCGATTCCGATATCCCAAAAGCTCCAATTTTTCCAATTACCGATTCCGATTCTGATTAATCGTCCCAACGCTAATATATATATATATATATATATATATATATATATATATATATATATATATATATATATATATATATAGTTGATGCTTCCGTTCAGTCTCAAAAGCCAAAGGATTCTCCCTGTAGAAGGCAGTTGCACATATAATTATGAGACAAGAGTTGCGCAATCTCCAACCGCACCTCTCCTGAATTGGCACTGTTTGGGTGCAGTGGCAAGGAGAAGTCCAGGACAACTAGAAACAATGCCGAGATAAGTGGAGAGTACATACAGCACCTGGAAGTCCCAAATGGTTACCCATCTAGTACTAACCATGTTTAACGTTGCTTAATTTTGGTGATCCAGCGGGAACTGGTGTGTCAACCTGATTATGTCATATATATTTATATATTACTGCATAAAAAGATAAAATAAAACTACATGTTATAATAAAATGAAAATAATCATCGAATTAAAAAATAATGAAAACAAATAGTGAATTAATGAAATTCACTTTTGGAAACCAATATGCAAATTAGTTAATCTTAGTACATTGATTTTATACGTTTGATTAGTATATTAGAAAAAAGATATTGTTCTCCTATCTGGAATATGAATTTAATATTTGAATCTCATTGTCAGTATGATGAACTTTATGAAGAGAGGTTTGATGGTTTGTATTATTTGGTTGTTATCCTCACAGTGTTTCGGCCGATGTAACCTCCGACCTTCTTCAGGTGTATATTCACAATGGCTGTTAGTGGTAATTGGTGAAAAAAATATTTTATACTGAAATGAGTCAACATTCTTTCCGTTTCATAAAAATATTACACGTTTTGAATTCTAACGACTATTGTTGTTTCTCGGAAAAAAAGAACAAAAACATTCATTTTCACCAGCTTTTGTGAAGATATACCTGAAGAAGCTCGGATGTTACATCGGCCGAAACGTTGTGAGAATAACAATCAAGATGAGAAGAATAGTTTGAATAATCCAAATAACATAAATTATAAAGAGAGATTATAAATTCTTTTGGTTTAGTAATTACTAGCTTTGGTGCCTGGCGTTGCTCGGGTGTTTGGAGGCGTGTGTTGAGGAAAAAAACAAAACCAAAAGAAAGTGGTAGCAGGTTAGCAAGCTTGAACCTGTACCGTAAAGGAGAAAAAGAATGTGGAAAAAAAAAGTGACGTGTTTGCCAAACCAGAAGTGGCAAAGGTTTAAATTAAGGCTAGTCAATCGAAAAGAGGGGTTGACTTTCGAAAATATCGGCAAAAAAAGCAACCCCTTCTTGTAGAAAAGTGCCCAGTTGAGGGTGAAGAAATTATGTTTTTGACCAATTTTTCGATATTTGTTGTCCGAAGGGCTGAACTTCAAAACGACACCAATCATGTGAAAATCGTTGCCTCTGTCGAAAGTGTTTGGCAAACATACATACATACATGCATGCATATGATGATGATTGCAACGTCTTGTCAGACGAATGCCACTCCCTCAGACATGACCCCAAAAATACCTTTTTTTTTTTTTTGGTCCTACCGGTGAATTCACACGCTCAAATAGGTATCACAGTGAAGACGATCATTGAGATCAATTATTACATGCTTCCAGCATTTCAAGCCTCCACACGTCACAACTTTTCCATCACCACAGGGCCATTTTTATAGACAAATGCCTGAGAGAATATCTATACACAGATAATGTTACAGAGTCTTAACTTTGTACGACAGCTAAGTCTCTCTCTCTCTCTCGGTTCAAAATGTTGAGATCCAGCAACAAGCAAGAGCAAGATAGCCAGCAACAAGTTAAACTCCAGATCAGCTTAATGCAGGTACTGGTCTCCCGCTTTATGGTTTTTTTAAATCAGAGATTTGCTTCTCCTAGAAAAGTTATCTTCACCACGGCTTACAGGATCCCTCTCCACCCCAACACACACATACATACACACAAACACACACGGTGCTAGTTGGCCTTTGACCCCGAAAAAGGGTTCATTACATACATACATACATACATACATACATACATACATACACTTAAACAGACAGGTGAGGTTTATATTATAGATGGCGGGTAACATCAAATTCTCATAACACTAATATTTGTTTCATCTTTGTATTCATAAAACTATCAGACATGCTCTTGTATTTCTGTGTGTTTCTCACCTATACGTAACTTTATAAATATGCATTGAATTAATATATATCTATATTTTTATTTACTGTTAATCAAATATTTAAGTATACAATAGAAAAAAAACTAAAACGAATTAAAAAAAAGAAAGAGAACTGTATTTCCAATCATTTTTATCTAAGTTCCTTATATATCTCCATTTTTTTCAAATTTCTTATGTTGTTTTAGCTGGAGATGGGCTATCCTGCCGGATGCCAGACTTTCAACACTCCACTATCTCAGCCATTCAAACTGAGAGATCTTTTTAAGATTCTAACTGTTCCTTTAAGTGCAATTGTTTTTATTTCTCTTGCACTTGATTCACCGAGTATATTCGCCAGGCAATTTTAAAAATTCTTTTTCATAAGTTTAGTTGCTCCTATAATTACTGGAGTCATGAAGATCTTCCTAAGATTCCAGTTTCTTTTCATGTTGTACGTCAGACTTTGGTATTTCGTTATCTTTTTCCCTCTCAGCTCTGTTTAAACCAACATCATTCGGAACACTAACTTCTACTAAGGTTGTTTCTTTCTTCTTTTTGTTCCATATCACTATGTCAGGTTTACTAGCTCCGTTTTCTGGGTGCGTAGCTATAGGTATTGTACAGTCATAGTGAATATTGTGTAACTTATTTTCAACTGTTCTTTCTAGTATCCCTAGGGATTGCTGCTACATTCAATATTCAACTTTTTAAAGATGGTTCCGTGGAGATATTTACACGTATTGCATATTAGCTATGCTACAGTAGAACCTTAAAACTAGATGACAGGTGGTTCACAATCTTAACTTCTGCGTGGCAGTAGCAGGCGGTCAGTGTGCTTGCCTGCATTTTAGATAGTGCAAGGGAGGCAACTTAGTAAAATAATTAATGTCTTAAAAAAACAAAAGCACGTCACGATTTTGTTGACCTGATTCTATTAATGGCATTCTTGCAGGAGGGACCACGTAAAGGTTGCCAACATCCCTAAGCAGTTTATGGACCCTGCTATTTTTTTTTTTTTCAGATAAGACTTTCAAGTTAAATTTTTTTTTTTTACAGTATATTTTGTTTATTAAATTATGAAGTGCAAAATAGTGAACAATCCCCCCCCCCCTTTCTATATTAAAAATGTCTTTATAAATAATAATCGGCTATCGTTGGAGACACAAAGACTTCCTTATCCAAGATGGTGACCTGTCAACACATGAACTTGCTCTCAATATCATTTCGACACATACACTTACTTCCAAACAATATCAACTCTGTTAGCCTCACAAAACTAACTACCGACTTTTAAATAACATTCCTTATTACGAACTACGTAACCTTTTCTCTCATCCAGACTCGTGAACTTATAAAAATCTATATCAACACTTGTCTATTATTATATGTTTAATAAAGATGACAAAATAAAGTCTAATATAAGATGTTGTCTTCGCTTCTATACCGTCGCTAATTTGCATGCGTGAATTGTTGCAAAATATTGAGGCAGAGTTATTTCCCTTACCCCCACGAATTCCGGTTCTTCGTTCTTGTAGCGAAATTTGAAAATTGAAATATTGAATTTCAAGTGAAATTAATGGTATCTACTGAATTGTCATGTTGCACTGTTGCAGTAAGGAACATATCCAAACGTTATGAAAAACAATAAGGTAGAAACTTAATTATTAATGAAAACAGTTTTCAATTAGCGAAAATTAAGTTTTGCTAACTTGGTCAAAAGTTTTTAGTTTTCAGAAAATATTTACCTTCCTTTTGTTACAGTTGGAACTCTTCGTTTTTTTTTTTTTTGTTGTCAAAACTCAATTCTTACTAATTATTTCCAAAGCTATTTTCATTAATAATTCATTTTCTGCCTTATCGTTTTTTTGTAATTTTTTGATCACTGTGACATGACAATACCATAGATGCCATTGTTTTCACTTGAAATTCAGTATTCCAATTTTTGAATTCCGCTAAATTAATGAAGAAGAACTCAAATTCCTGTTGTCTTGAGGCACACAAAGAAAGAGAGCATGTAGCGGCCATTTTTCAATCTTAACCGCAGCTTGTTTTTTTTTTTTTTTACCATGTAGATTCAGTGTCATGTGTCTTTAGTCATGTAACGCATCAGCGCATCACTAGAGCATAGTAAGGTATTAGGAGCGTACTAAATTCATGATTCCGATACAATTACCGATTCTGATTCTTTATAAATCTCTAAATATTTAACTATAAAATTGTTATTTTTTTTTGGCATGACTACTGTAAAAACACAAGTTAAATGTGTATATATCTTCGCAAACGTACAAACACACTTTTGTGTGTGTGGGGAGGAGTGATTTTTAGCTATATCCGTTCTTCTCATCAGAGGAAAGATATTAGCAAATAAATATAGCGAACCTATGAATTTGTTGGTACTGGCATTAAGTGAAACAGCATTATATGAAAATTAATCATAAACGCAAAAAAAAAAAAAAAAAAAAAAAAAGTTTAGTGCAAAGAGTTCATGAAATTAGGAAAAGAAACGAAAAAAAATAAAAGTGAATTAAAAATGAAAAATGAAAAATCCAGATGAAATGATATGGAGTGGTTAAGTATTTTCAAGACGAAATGATCATAAAAGTCAATGTTCTCATAAGAAGAAGAAATCGGATTTATAACAAACTAGCATTTCAGCCCGGCGTTGCCCGGGTGTTTTGAGGTGTATGCTGAGCAAAACAAAACAAAAAAAAAAACGGTCAATTTTTTTTAACTTTGACCCCTATTATGACCCCTTAAAATTTATTGTTTAGGGCTCAAATCAAGTTATTAAGTTAGATCCGTGTCCAAAGAATCTATATCTAAAATTTCACATGTTTAGACCCAAAATTGTAGGAGGAGTTTGGTAGAGTTCTCAAAGGTCAAATCGTTGAACTTTGACCCCTTAATCGCCAAATTTCTGTCCGAAAACCAATCACATCGACTTTCCCAAATCTCAGTAACCTGTATTTCAAATTTCGAGTCTGTAGAATAAAAATTGACAGAGTTATTGCATAGGGAAATGTACACACACACACACACACACACACACACACACACACAGGCACATTCACTTTTATATATAGATTGATCCAAATTAAAAATCCAAAATGTGTGTAATCCACTCTGTAGAAAGATCCGGTTTGCAAGCAGTCGAGAAAGAAAGATTATTTCGAATCGTTAAAGTTTTTTCATTTAGCAAAAGCGGATTAAGAAAATCTTAATATTTCTTAGTTGAGTATTTGTCAGACAACAACTTCTAGTAAATCATAATTTACAGTCTTTAATTGTGTTCTTTTATTACAAGCTCTGTTTCCTATGTTGGTTGTATTAAACATTTTGATTTGATTAGGATTATTATATAAATATTAATATTTATCTTTTCTTTAAGTTTATATAAGCTTTTGGCTTGTAAACTTAATTTTTAATTCTTGATTTCATATAGTCATCCACATACAGTTTTGTTTTGCTAAGTTCCAAATATCAAGTTTTCTCAGTTGGTCATTTTTTACTTTTCAAAATGCATCCCTTAAAATATTGTTTCTTATTGCAACTAACAAGTCTGCAAAATTATGTTATTGCTGCATATTTAGTCACGTACTCTTCAGATGTTTACCTTAGATATATCTATAATATAAAGCTGAACGCCTGTGTGTGTGTGTCTGGTCATGAATAGGCTCGTATATGGTTGACTATTATAGAAAACTGATCACATATAATGATAGAAAATGTATCGAGATACAGGAATAGATATGTTTGATCTGGCATAATGATGATTTATTAAAATTGTGGGGTCTGCGTACGCATCTGGTCCACAAAGTATGGAAATAAAAAATTAAAAAATTAAAAAAAAAGTTTACAAGTGTTTTTAATATAGATGTACATAATAATAATTTGATAAGTATGTTTTAACTTAAATAGAGATGGTATAATAAAATTGTGGGGTCTGCGTTCGCGTCTGGTCTCCATAGAATGGAAATAGGCACAAACTTTAATAAAGACTTTTCATATCTATCTGCGTAAGTATACTTTGATAATTATGTTTCAGTTTGAAGAAATATGGTATAATAAAATTATCAGGTGTTCGATCGCGCCTGACCTCCATAGAATGGAGATATGTTACAATGTTTAACAAGATTTTTTAATATAGATCTACAGAATATTGTGATAAGTGTTTCAGTGTGAACAGGTATGGTATAATAAATTATGGGGTTTATCTATTTTATTTTTACTTTCATCATAATTTGCTTTGGTTTTGATACCCCCAAATTTGAAGCTATCTCTTTACAACCCTTCCTTTTCATAACCTATCATACTTTCATAAATCAGAGTCCATTTTCTGTAAGCTGTTTTTGAACCCAATCAACGACAGGTACTTTTGCTAGTATATATATATATATATATATATATATATATATATATATATATATATATATAAAAGAGAAAATAGTTAATAAAACATGTTAAAAAACACTTTTAAAAAGAGTTAAAAACATATTTAATTTGAAAAGGAAACATAAATAAGTGGATAGTCCTTAATCCACAGAGTTTCGAAGAAATACTTTCCTTCTCATCAGAGGGTAGGATTTATCAAAATGCAGGATCGGATTTTGCTTGCAAAAGTATTTGATGAAACTACAAGTAAGTCAAAGATCTTGCTGGATAATAAAAAGTGAAGCAGAGGGAATAGGGTGAAGAAAAAAGTGATTTCACGTGAATGGATAGTCTGGTGAAAAGTAAATAATCCAATGACGGTAAAATACAAAAATGCAAATCCAAGAAAGTTAGTTACATTTCCATTCGCACAAGTAAAATCCAAGGGAATCGCATAATTGGAAGATGGTCCAAAATAATCCAAAAGGCCGAAATCCATGGAATAATTCACAAATAGGTACAAGGAAAAGGGGAAAGAATTCCAATAATATTATCAAAAGAAAAATAAGATATGCATTAGATTCGGCTGCCGAGGCAAGGCGTAATTTCCTATTTAGTTTTATCGAGCTTTTACATCTGGTTGAGATTACTTTATAAATATTAATTCTTTAATATTTATAATATACTTTAGTTTTACCATCTTGGATCATTTTGGTAAACTTAACTGTAATTTTTATTTTATTATTTATATACAGCACACGTTATCACTAAGGAATCTGATTTTATTAATTTTGATTTGAACTTTAATCCACAGTCATTTTGTTAAACTGGTCGATGGTCGTCAAATAAATGATCTAGTCTTGAAAAGAGGTGATGCTAAAATATCACTAAAAAATAATAAAGGCGAAATCTGTAACTGTATTCTTAAAAATGCCCTTTTCATACCTACATTTAAGCAAGACATATTTTCCGTACAGGCCACAACAAGGTGCGAATATAAAGTTTGGCCATAACAAGGCAAAACTGATATACCTGAATGGAACTCTATTTGACATTAAAGAAAATGGCCATCTATATTATTTAAAAAGTATTATTCCCTCAAAAAATATCTGTCACGACTTGGAAACCTGGGATAAAATCCTGGGACACTGCAATACCATTGATATTAAAAAGTTATCAAATGTAGTTCAAGGCATGGAAATAATACCTTCAGACGATCACCCAAACTGAAATATTTGTGCATAGTGAAAAATTGCAGAATATATAAGTAAAACAGCAGATAAAAAGGACACAAAAATTCTCTCACTTGTGCACTGAGTTGACAGACCCGATAAGCCCAATGCAAAGAAATAATTTAAGGTATGCATTGAATTTTGTTGACGATTATTCAGGTTTAATTATGGTTTATTTCCTAAAAAACAAATCCGATACTATCCTCACCATTAAGAAATATTTAGCTGATATCGCCCCGTACGGTTTGAGAAAATGTATTCGCTCAGACAATGGGACTAAATTTACTAGTAAAGACTTTGAACTTCTATTAATTAACCATCATATTAAATACAAGAAACCAGAGTCGTATTTCTCATTTCAAAATGGCACTAAAAGAACATGGCAGTTCCTTTTCGAGATGGCAAGACGTCTACTTATCAAATCAAAATTAGCCCATAATTGATGGACGTACGCTTTGATGGTGGCGGCATATATCAGAAATAGATCGTTTGATAAAAGGTTGGGCAAAACACTGTATGAAGCGTTTTGTGGTGTAAAACCCAAATTGAATCGAATGCATATATTTGGTTAAAATTGCTTTGCATTTATAGAAAATACTCATAAATTAAATATTAAAAGCGAAAAAAGTTTTTTGTAGGTTATGATAAAAGCAATCCGGCATATTTAATCTACTTTCCAGACCAAAATGCCATAAAAAAGGTTAGATGTGTTAAATTCAATGATACATTGAATTTAAAAAATGATGAACCAGTGGATGAAAAACATGAGGAAATATTACCTAGTATTTTAATCAATCATCACGAAAATATTAATACTGATGACAATTTGACTAATGTATACCTATTAACCCTTATCCTCGAGTGGCCTCTGGGCCTTGATAAGTGGTGACACCCTTGTAAAAAAAAAAAAAAAAAAAAATTGCAGTAAAACTACTGCCGTAAATATTAACCAGACGCGTTGATATTCGATAAAGGAGCAAAAAAAGGCCAAACTTCTTAAAAATTGAAAAGAAAAATCGCTGTGGATTACTGTTACTCATTGAAAAACGCGATTAATTCATGATAAAGAATGGAAAAAAACTATGAAGTCTGAATTGAAAGCTTTATCTGAAAATAATACATGTAATGGTGGCAAAACCAAAGGATAAGAATTTCTTCTCGTTGGGTTTTCTCCAAAAAATATCACAGCCTCTGGAAGTGAAACTTTTAAAGCAAGATTTTTTGCAAAAAGGTTTTCACAAATTTCTGGAGTGGAATATTTTTTGCTTTCAATGTAATTGTTCCAACTCATGTTTCCTGTGAACGTTAGGCCAAGCAGTTTGAAAGATGTACTCTCAGATAAAAAGTCACTGGCCCTTGCTATTGGTGGCAGAGAAGGTTTCTTGTAATTATTGAAGGAAACCAGTTTAGTCTTGGCAGCATTGAATGTGACCATCCATTTTTGTCCCCATTCAACTACAGATTGGAGATCATCCTCTAGTGTTTTTGCCATTTCTTTAGATATATGTTCATTTGTTTTCCTGTCATGCCTGTTATAGAGTGTGGTGTCATCAGCATATATACCCATCTCACAGACAATTTTGTTGGGGAGATCATTAATGAATATTAGGATCAATAGAGGTCCAAGGATAGACCCCTGATGCACTCCCGCATTTATATCATATTGTTTAGATATACGACCGTCGAGGACAACCTGGATTTTTCTCTTATCTAAGAAGGATTTAATTATGTTAAGTATTCTACCAGTGATACCGTATGATCAAATTTTCCTGAGGAGACCCTCATGCCATACCCTGTCAAAAGCCTTGGATATATCTAGAGCTACCGCCCTGCCCTCCCCCGCTTTGTCCAGTGAATAGTATATACGTTCAGAGATTACAGTGAGGATGTCTGCTGTGGAACGGGCTTGTCTAAATCCATATTGTTTGTCAGTCAGAAGTTTAGCATCTGTAAGGTGACGAACTAGAGCATGGTTAATTATGGTCTCTAATATTTTGGCGAAAAGTGGGAGGAGGCTAATGGGGCAATAATTTGATGGGTCAGTCCTTTCGCCAGAATTCTTGAATACTGGTACCACAGAAGCAGTTTTCCAACAGCCCGGAAAGCAAGATTCATTAAGGCATTTGTTGTAGAGTTTGGAGAGAACTGGAGCTACTTCAGCTGAGCACTTTTTTAATAGTACAGCTGGGATGAGATCGGGTCCACATGCTTTTGAAGTGTCAAGGTTTTTTATGATAGCATGCACCTAAGCAAGGGTGATTTTAGATCGTCTAGCGTGGCGTCTGTCCGCAAAGGAAAGTCAGGGAGGGGGTGGTTGGAAGGGTCCAGTGTGGAGTTTGAAGCAAACCGACTGGCAAGCATATTAGTCTTGTCAGTTGCTGAGCAAACAACCTCATGATTGTTGGTTAGTGGGGAATTGTTGATTGCCCATTATTTACTACACTGCTGTAGATTTTCCAGAAGTCACGAGTTCCTAATTTTTGTGCTTCGATGTGTTTTTTTAGTGGTTTCAGTAAATTCTCTCTTAGCTGTCGCTATTTCTTTCTTAACGTTACTTCTAGCTTCTATATACTTCTGTCTGTTTGAACTGGACTTATGTCGGTTAAATCTGCGGTATGCATGCTGCCTTTGAGCAATGGCAGTTGTGCAAGTAGAAGTAAACCATTGGGGAGAGTGAGGCTTGCTATAGAATTTCCGCATGGGAACATGTGCTTCAATTGCTATTTTGAACCATTCAGTGGTCTCATTTGCGCACTGTTCAGCAGGAAGAGAAAAAAATATTTCCCCATGGGGCTTCTCTGATAAGATCTCTGATGGCTTCCCAGTCAGCCTTTTTATAATATCTCGTTGTTTTGAGCACTGGCTCTTCAGTTTTGGCTCTAGAGTTTAGGGCAATTTCGACCATTATCAATGCATGATCATCATTCCCGAGTGGGCTGTCAGCATTTATTATACAATCATCGGGAACTGTGGTCAGAAACAGATCTAGAAGTGATGCATGTTGTTCTTGCTGGTCAGGGAAATGGGTTGGAAACGTAACAATTTGTGATAGGGAGTGATATATAGCGAAGCTATATGTTGTGCTGCCCACTGCATCTGTGTATGTAGAGAATCCAAGCCAGTTTTTGTGGTGGACATTAAAGTCACCTAATACATGTACTTGTGCGCTAGTGTCGAAGGAGAGTGCTGTGTCTATGCTGTCAGATACTTTGTTTATTATGGTGCAGTCCTGGGTCGAGGGAGAGCGGTAGAGAATATAAAAGTAGCTAATGTTATGTTGTATGTTTAGTCTAAACACATAAAGGCTTGATCGTCCGATTCTAGGTTTGTTTCTCTAGTCAAGGGGAGGGTGTTATGAATGTAGACTCCAAGTCCATGCATATGTCTGTCAGAATCCTTACGGCAGAGTGGGAGATATCCAGGCATGTAAAAGTAGTTAGAGGGGATGGAGGAGTGTAGGTTAGTCTCATTTAGTGCTAAGATATCTGGGGTATTTGTTAGGAGAAATGCTTCAACATCAGCTAAATTAGTTCTAAACCCACGGATGTTCATGAATGCAAGCCTCAAGGGAGGAGGCAAGTTGAATTTGTTTGTCCCTAGGCCTGGTTTAAGCTTATTTTTTTATTGTACTGTCATCATGTTTTTAAAGAGTTTCAGTTAGGTAAGAGGTGTACGAGCCTTTTTCAAGTCTCACACAAAAAACACACATTCACATTTCAAGCGATGTCATATACATACGCGCACACAAACATACGCGCCCACGTCCACACACACGTATATTTATTCACATTCGCGTACATACACTCACATTCACGTGTATATACACATGCGCTAATGCACACATATGTACTCACACACGCGCACACGAATGCACACATGGACGACGTCACTTCTGCTTTCTAGGGAAATATACACATGCGCAAAACACCACCGGAAACGAGTATAAAACAAAGAGACAAGCTGTTTCTAACCCTTTTAGGACCAGCTCTCGACCAGAGAGGTTGGGCTAACCAGCCGCCTCCCTTTCGAGAGGCGCACGCTCGCGCGCGTCAATGCCACTTACTACTATGTATGGGGCATGAGCTAACAGACCGTATATACACATTCCCACTCTTTCTCTCTCTATCTACTACTGGTCCCTGAGAATACCTTCACGTAGCTGACTACTAACTGGCGTCAACTCTCATATCCTCTTCTTTGTCTACACGCTGGACTATCATTCTCATTTCCACTACAACACTCATTTCTCTTCCCACGCGTGAACAAACGATAGTGAGATGAACACACATTTCCTATTCTTGCTACAACACCAACCCCGCAATGAACATTGGTTACACATGCGCGGACATGAACACATGTTATTACTTAAAACATCCATTTTATCTAACATTAGAGTCTTTATTTCCATATGGTCCATTCTATCTACATTTTACGGTGACCCCATTATTTTAAAATCAAATGGATGAGGTTGAACGAAGCACTCATACACACACAGACTCTCTCTCTACAACAATAAACCTTCCTCTTCACAAGCTAACAGCGAGAGACGCACGCGAAACAATACACTTTTCTTCTCACCAGTTAACGAGAGACGCACGCTAAACTAACCACGTGTGGTACCCTTTTCTTTTATTTGTTTCTTTCACGAAACAAATTCCTGTTCGTTTAATTCAATTTAACACGTCGTTCGTTTCTTCCTCGAGACAATTCATGTTCCCTATTCGCACCACCACCACAAAATGGTGACAACCGAATGCGAGACGACCAAGCATTGCCTCCTATGCCACAAGTCCACAACAAACTGGCGCCCAACTGACGCGAAAACGAACAAGCATGGCGACCCTACCTTTTTTTAAATTAATTGTTTTGAGCGAGACGCGCATTTTATTTGATAAAGAAAAAAAAAACGAACTTTTCAACAAAGAAAAAAAGTGACCTACTACCGACAAGTGTCTCAACGAGCTACAATGACGAAACCCCTCGTCAGACTTGGCAAAAAAAAAAAACGAACACGGAGCTGTCGACTTTACTACCGAATTTAAAGAAAAATTTGAGCTCGGCAAACATTTTCACTGTTTCCTGACATTACCCTGCAACAAACGCGAGGAGCAAATCACATAGGCCTATTCAATTCCCTCCCGCACAGCAGATGTAACAACAAAGAAACAGGACATCCCTATCAACACATTGGAAGAAGTTGAATCAACAATACGAGTTGAGATGCACCACGCACGCTGATAAACTCATAACTTGGAAGTTTCGTTGACAGCCGGCAACCACGAACGAATGCACAACAAACGCCCGTACAGACAATGTGCACACACTACCGCAGACACACATGCGAAGACAACAGCAACCAAACTCATCGTTCAACAAGAACGAACGCGCAACTAGCGCCAGTCTAAACGATGCACACATATCCGCAGACTCACTTGCGAAGATACCGTCAACTGGACACACACACGACGTCACCATGAAACAAAAAAATTTCCTTCCAAACGGAACAATTCACTTCTCTGTCCAAGCAACTCTTTGCACATGTCAGCACACAACAAAAACCAAACAAATGTCAGCCTAAAAAAGAGTAAACGTATTTTCCACGCGTAAGTAAATACTTTTTTTTTATGAACACACTCCGTTTTTGACATTCCGTTCTTTTTGACGTTTTTCAAACAACCACACCAACAACAAAAAAAAAAAACAGGACAAAAAAATCAACTGCCGAAAACATTATTCACAAAAAAAATATATATATATACATAAATATATATACATTGCATGTATTTTTTTTTTCCTAGGAAGGGGAGTATTGTACGAGCCTTTTTCAAGTCTCACACAAAAACACACATTCACATTTCAAGCTATGTCATATACATACGCGCACACAAACATACGCGCCCACGTCCACACACACGTACATTTATTCACGTTTGTGTACATACACTCACATTCACGTGTATATACACACGCGCTAACGCACACATATGTACTCACACACACGCACACGACCGCACACGACCGCACACATGGACGATGTCACTTCCACTTTCTGGGGAAATATACACATGCACAAAACACCACCGGAAACGAGTATAAAACAAAGTGACAAGCTGTTTCTAACCCTTTTAGGACCAGCTCTCGACCAGAGAGATTGGGCTAACCAGCCGCCTCCCTTTCGGGAGGCGCATGTTCACGCGCGTCAACGCCACTTACTACTATGTATGGGGCACGAGCTAACAGACCGTATATACACATTCCCACTCTTTCTCTCTCTATCTACTACTGGTCCCTGAGAATACCTTCGCGTAGCTGACTACTAACTGACGTTAACTCTCATATCCTCTTCTTTGTCTACACGCTGGACTATCATTCTCATTTCCACTACAACACTCATTTCTCTTCCCACGCGCGATAGTGAGATGAACACACATTTCCTATTCTTGCTACAACACCAACCCCGCAACGAACATTGGTTACACACGTGTGGACATGAACACATGTTATAACTAAAACGTTCATTCTTTCAACAGCAAATAAACAACATTTATCTTATCCATCAATTGAGTCTTTGTTTCCTTCAATTCCATTCGTTTCATTATTTTCTTGTGGCGAGCTAGGGTATTATATCCTGGTCCACTATAAAGGTTATGCAGGGTATCAGACATGCAACACAAGTAGACCATCAGCTGACCTTCCTTCAACTAGACTGTGGCCTCAGGAAAGCCCATCGGGGATGAGTGTAAGGCCCCTTTCCATGCGCGACATGGCACTACAAACATCCCGATATTATACAACTGTTGATGGAGCAGCCGCTCTAAGCGCTACCAAAGAGTTAGGACCCCTGTACTACCAGTCGGAAACAGCAGCCAGGAACTGTCAATCTGGTACCCTCAGCCCATCAGAAGAAGGTCAACCCAATCTAATTGCACGGGCATGTGTGGTACTCAAGTACTCCCAAGTGCCCAGTTTTGAGGGGTGGGATGTGTCGGGAGTTGGGAAAACGGCGTTCATTGCCCTAGACAAGAAACAAAAACTACCATTAAGTGTTTCTGTCGAATCACTGTGATAGTGTCTCTGCGCCTGACTAATAGGCAAAGAAGGAGTATGGAAGTGGGGTGATAGACAGAGCCTATCTACTCCTTAAGCAGTTTAGGTTTGCAGACCGGTAATTTGTTCAAATCACCAGCTCTAGGAAGGTTGTCATCCAAGACTTAGGTTTAGTTTCAGAGTGTTCCTTCTCCTAGACGGGTGATCTGGGAAGATCTACTGGGTCCATCAGCCCTGAGAGGGTTTGCTCTGCGCCTTGGTCCTAATCCAGGTATTTCTGCGACTCCGCGTGGTTAGTTAATGTTATAGGGTTAGTTTGTAGAGGTTATATATCTAATGACTAGTTACACTCCTCAAAGTGATTTAGGGACATTGCTATTTCATTGTTACTAAGGAGCAAAAAAAAAAAAACTCATGCAGTGGAAGCAAGTATGTGAGCAAGCTTGTTAGAAGGACTTACCTTTAGATTTTTCCTTTTTTTTTTTTTTAAATTTATATGTTAGCAGGATAACGTTACAGTGTGAGTAGGTATTAGGAATTGAGCTAAGAATTTTGCCCAGTCACTGTATATTTTAGATTACAGGAGGGTTAAGATGTAGGTGCAGTACAGTACGAGTATAACCGGAGGTAAATTTTAAGTCATGGCGTATTCCGTATGTATCTATAATTAAGTAAATAGATATTTTGGCAAGTTTTCAGTAGATGCGAATAGATAGAAGTTGTAGGTGTTAGTGTGTTTCTAATATTGAAGGAAGATAATTTCAGTTTTCATTTAAGAGTCATCGAGCGTTTTGAATAACAGGGAGTATCGGATTTGGTTTTGTATTGATCGTTGCAAAACCATTTAGGAATAGAGTTGTCCTCATACACAAACATATTCTCACCTTTATAGATATACTAGCAGGCCACCCGGAATTGCCCAGTTATAAAATATGTATAAATATTATATTTTAATTAGTGCAGAATTCTTTATTTTAAATAGGCATTGCCGGCATTAAACATAATGTTAGAATCCTTTTAAAAAATGAAGTAAAAAAAAAAAAAAACAGAACTGAGACATGTGAAATTCAGTTCTCGTAAGTAAAAAAACACTCGAGCTGAGATCAAAACTAAACCTAAAGACAGTGGGTCAAGTACGATAACCATTACCCCAGCTTGACATGACTTTCAAAGCATGTTTTCAAACCAATTCATACTGAAACAGTTGAAAACAGATAAAAATCCAGTGGCCTCCCATGTACTAATTTTTCAATTTTGACGCCTTAGCAGCCCTTTTTTCTCGATGAAAACGGATTAAAATGTTTTCCACATGTCTGAATATCCCATATACCGAATTTCAAGTCTGTGGATCAAAACTTCGTTGAGTATATAGGTTGAGAATTGTCCTCACACACATTCTCACTTTTATAGAATATAAGATAGATAATAATAATAATAAGCAAATCAAAATACATGGAACTTGACGAAGAACTGAAAGAGAAAGAAAATGAAGAAAGTTAAGATAACACCCATAATCATAGGAGCACTAGGAACTCCTGAAAAACATTGAAAAAAGAATGGGAGAAATTGGAATTAGAGGGAAGACGCAACAATGAAAAGAACTGAAATCTAAAGAAAAATCAATGGTTATTGCCAACATGAAATTAATGATAAGTGGCTGTTGCAATAATATGTATATTTGTATGTATTTGTGTGTATATATAAATATTTGAAAAGTATATATATCTATATGTATTTGGTTGTATATGTATATATGTATGTATTTGAAAAGTATGTATTAAAAAACAAAAAACAAACAAACAAAAAAAAACAACAACTTAAAAACGCGATTGAAAATTACTACTTTTTACACACATTATACCAATATATTAATATTTTCTGACAATTAAGAATAAAGATAAATTCCAAAAATAAATAAAACAAAAGAAGAAAAAAAAGAAGAAAAAAAGTATTTTATTTATTATTTTTTATACTATCAAACCACATTGAGTCTGAAAGAACTTTTTCATTATATCAAAAAAGGGTGTTAAAATGCTTTTGACTAATAATGGCGGGTAGATATTTGTTTGCTGCCCATCACAGCAAAGTGTGACACAAGGTCGGAAAGTGGGGAATAGGCAAGCTTGCCTGAGCATCACCGATCGGCGCGCCTCAGGCGACAAGCAATAAACTTGCCACACCTAAAATCTGGGTAGCAAGGCCTGGAAGGGTAGACCTCCTGGGTGATATCCAGATGGCATACCTCAGTCCAACAGGTATTGGGCTGCTTCCCGGCCCCGCAACTGTTGAGCTGAGTGTCAAGAATGGTTCCTTGATGAATACTTTCTACCCAGTCTCCAAGCCACCGAAGCAGCAAGGAGACTCAACCCCACTAATAATGTGGGTATGACTCCAATGATTCCGACAATCGTTTTTATAACGACGGTTATGACAACCAACCAATGAGAGGCTTTCGACGTCATTATAAAAATATCGAATTTTGGATTCAATTCAGTTCGATGTCAAACCTCTATCTTGAAGCGATTAAATCGTAACTGCATTGATTCCTTGCCGCCATCTTTGTTACTAAGAATTACTCAACACTCGAACTTGTGACTGCATTGATTCTTCGACGATTTGATTTACTGCTGCCATCTTTGTTCCACATAATGTCTCAACACTTAACAGACTGTATTCAATTAATCCTTTTATTTATTACACAGTTTAGAGTGTGGAAATTCGTTCTGACTTAATTATGAAAGATAATGTCTCTTAAGTAGCCTCCATTCTTGGCTTTGCAAAATCAAGCTCTTTCTAAGCTATTCTCCATGGCAGTTCTTAACATCGGAGGTTGTAGGGAAAAAATTTCCTGTCGTATGTTTTCCTTAAGTTTTTGGATGGTTTGAGGCTTCTTTGCATACACTTTGTCGTTAAGTTATCCCTAAAGCCAAAAGTCTGGTGCTGTCAAATCAGGTGAACTTATAGGCCATTAAAAATCGGAATTTTGAGAGATTTTGAATCTGGTATTCTGCTTATTGACATACTAATTCAAATGGAAATGAGCCTCATCTCTCATGATCAACTTTTGAATAAACTCATTGTCATTTCTTACAGTTTCCTGAAACCTGGCAGAGTAATTTGGTAATTTTTGAAAGTCTGATGGTTGTAAAGATTACACTAATTGAACCTTGTAAGGATACATATACAAGTCTCTTTGAATATGCTGTAGAGAACTCCATGAGATGGCAAGTTCTTGAGAACGCCTTCAAGTGTATGTAGTTGGGTTCTCTTCAATGCTACGCCTCACATCTTCAGTATTTTCAGATGTATATACTGAGCGACCTCATCCACGTCCAGATCTATCATTTACAAAGCCCTGCTCTTGAAAAACGCGTCACTGTTCATTATTTCAGGCCTATTGGAGGATGTCGAACATTGAAATTGTGCATAACAGATAGTTGCATTGCAACAATTGACCGTCTACTTTTTAAAGTAAACTTTAATCATCTTCACTCGTTGTTCTGTTGTAAACTTAGTCATATCAAAATTTCCAAAGATTCTATTTTATAATTCTGAAAAGAGAAATTAAAATATATTATTAGAAAAAAAGTTATTTAATTTTTAAAATGTAAAGTGACTTATGGGTCATGCTGTTATATATAACCACCTTGTTATATAACAAATTTAATGGAAGTTCCAATCAAAGGCAGTTATTTTGGAAATATTCATTATTGGATGTTTTTTTTTACTGATTTTTTATTCAAAAACATCTAAAATTACTAACATCTCTGTTGTTTAAAAAACAGTTCATAATATATATTTTACAATAAAACTGCTATTTTTATGCTTGATTGAAAAAAAAAAACAGTTCATAAATATTATTGGAAAAAAAAAGAAACAGTTCATAAATATATTAAAAAAAGGTTCATAAATATTTTGTTCATAACAATTCTATTTTTATGTTTGATTGAAAAAAAAACAGTTCATAACCACTATTGGAAAAAAAGAAACAGTTCATAAATATTTTGTTCATAACAGTTCTATTTTTATGTTTGATTGAAAAAAAAAGTTCATAAATACTATTGAAAAAATAAAGAAAAAGTTCATAAATATATTTTTTTTAAAATGTTCATAAATATTTTGTTCATAACAGTTCTATTTTTATGTTTGATTGAAAAAAAAAACAGTTCATAAACACTATTGGAAAAAAAAAGAAGCATTTCATAAATATATTAAAAAAAAAGTTCATAAATATTTTGTTCATAACGGTTCTATTTTTATGTTTGATTGAAAAAAAACTGTCCATAAACACTATTGGAAAAAAAAAGAAACAGTTCATAAATATATTAAAAACAAAGTTCATAAATATTTTGTTCATAACGGTTCTATTTTTATGTTTGATTGAAAAAAAACTGTCCATAAACACTATTGGAAAAAAAAAGAAACAGTTCATAAATATATTATAAAAAGTTCATAAATATTTTGATTGAAAAAAAAAGTTCATAAATACTATTGAAAAAATAAAGAAACAGTTCATAAATATATTTTTTTTAAAATGTTCATAAATATTTTGTACATAACAGTTCTATTTTATGTTTGATTGAAAAAAAAAAACAGTTCATAAACACTATTGGAAAAAAAAAGAAGCATTTCATAAATATATTAAAAAAAGTTCATAAATATATTAAAAAAATGTTCATAAATATATTAAAAAAAAAGTTCATAAATAGTTTGTTCATAATAGTTCTATTTTTATGCTTACTACCAACACCTCTGATGTTTAGAAAACAGGCCATAAAATATTTTTATTATAAAAGTAAAAAGAAATATATATACAGCATAATCACGTTTGACACACTGGTTCCCGTCAGATCACCAAAATTAAGCAGCGATGGGCCTGGCCAGTACCAGGTTTGGGACTTCCAGGTGCTGTATGTGCTCTCAGTATTGTTGCCAGCCGTCATGGACTTCTCCTTGCCACTGGACTCAAGCAGTGCAAGTTAGGAGAGGTGTGGTTGGAGATTGAGCAACTCTTGCCACATAATTACACGCGCAACTGCCCCTACAGGGGGTATCCTTTATCTTTCGAGACTGAACGGAGGTATTGGGATCATCGTGATCCCCCACCCAGTTTATAAACCTATTTGATAAATGTTACCTTACGCTACAACAGAACCCGACTGATCACTCTAATTTGTTTATAAAGGGATATTCAAGGTCGCTAACAATGAATCTGATAATTAAACCTGTCGCAAATTTATTGTTTGCATGGTATGAACCCCTGGACCCAGGGACTATTTTATGCCATTTCACCGCCTTCAGTAGTGTATTCTTACATGATGTGTTCGTGTGCACATGTGCATAGTGAAGTGACTTATCACATCACTGAGGAGTCTTTAGCGAACATTTGAAATAACATAATTAAAAAAAAAAAAATGTGGTTCATTTTTTTTTTTTGTGTTACATAATTTTTAATGCGTTTTCATTGATCTAAAAAAAGGTTCCATGAGTTTACAAAAACATATTTTTATGTTTTCCGTTCTTTCTTTTTTTGGTGGTGAGGGGGGGTATTCAATTATAGAACTTGTTTAGTTTAACAGGTGCTTTTGCAGTTTAATTAACCGTTTTTCCGTAAGTTACGCGCCGACATTTACCAAGTAGAATACCGTTTAACATTTCACAAAAATTCTGTTTGCCTTGGGGTAGGGTGGGGGTGGGGGTGGTGGTGTTTTTTTTTTTTTGTCACCACTTATAAAGGCCCGGAGGCCACTCAGGGATAAGGGTTATTGAGTGTACAGTAATCAATGAGACAGTATTGTAGCAATCATTAGTACTGGAGACCTGATAGAGTGTCTTACTTAAGGGGGCGGTTTGTCAGGAATTTGTTTATGTTGGATTTGAAGACATCCAAGTTGTAGTCAAGTGGGAAACAGGCGAACGGAAGAGAGTTTGTTGCGGACCAGGATATAAATATCCTAACTTGCTACAAAAGAAAATAATGAAATGAATGGAAAGAAGGAAACAAAAACTCAATTACTAGATAAAATAAACATGTCGTTTATTTTCTGTTGAAAAATGAATGCTTTAGGTGTACCACGTGTTCATGTCATGTTAGGGTGTCACCATCGTTTGTTACGGGACTGGTGGTATAGAAAGAAATGCGTGTTCATCTCACGTTTGGGTCACCATCGTTTGTTCGCGCATGGAAAGAAAGGGAAATGGAGTAGAGAAATGAGAAATGGCAGTAGAAAGAGAAAGAGAAAGAGGGTTGTAAAGTAAAGCTGCATGCATATGGCGGTCTTCCGGCCACTAGCTGTGGATGCGAACTTGTCTGGTTGGCGAACCCAGACAAAAGGGAAGAAAGAGTGAGAAAGTCAATTCAGTTCATGAAGAGAGAAAGCATATAAAGTGTATGTACTGTCTGTTGACTTTTGCCCCACATAGTAGCAGGTGGCGTGAGGCGCGCAGACGCACGCGCGCCGAAACAGGCGAATGGTTCGTCGACCACTCAGCTCGGAAGGCAAGTTGAAAAAGAAGGAAGCAGCTTATTGCTCTTGCTTTTATAGTTGCTTCCGGTGGTCTTTTGCGCATGTGTGGATTTCCTTTAAAGGGGAAGTAACGTTGCCCATGTGTGCGCGTATGTGTGCGCGTATGTGTGCGTACATGTGTGTACGTTAGCGTGTGTGTGTATGCACATGAATGTAAGTGTATGTACGCGAATGTGAATATATGTATGTGCACGCGTATGTTTGTGTGCTCGTATGTATATGGCAAGAAATATGGCTTGAGATGTGAACGCGTGCTTTTGTGTGAGACTAGAAAAGGCTCGCGCAAGTTCCACAATCGTGCACTTCTGAGAAAGAATCTCTGCTCATTGAATCTACGTTTGGATTTAGGCACAAATAAAGAGTGGGGAAAATTATTGACAGTGGTTGCAGCCAGACAGGTGTTTCTCATAAAAGATTGGTGAGGAGGGGGACGAGAGATTGGAGCTCAGACAAGCACTTGCCATGGAAATAACGATAAAACAAAGACAGGCTCGCAATGTCTCTTCTATGGGAGAGAGGCTGCAGGGAAGAGAAAAGGGCATCCCCCACCAAACCACGAAGTCTATTTTATACTCTGTCAAGGCAGGATAGGCTGTTTTTAGCAGCTCCTGCCCAGATGTGGCAGCAGTACTCCATCCTTAGACATACTTGGCTTTTATACAGGTAGAGAATTGCATCAGTAGTGAGATATCTTCTGGAGCGGTAGAAGGATACCACCATTTTCCCAGCGTCCCTGGCAACAGATTTGATGTACGTGTTCCATTTCAGATCAAGAGTAAAGGTCAAACCCAGAAGCTTGTCAAAACATGGAGCCTGCCCAAGACGAGAGCTATCCATTTCAATTGATGCCAGATGGGGATCAGAGCGTTGATGATGTAAAGATAGAAGCTTGGTTTTGGATGCATTAAAAGTGACCAACCACCTCTTCCCCCATTGTACCACTTGCTCAAGATCAGAGGAGAGAGAATCTGAGAGAACTTTGTCATTTACGGCCTTTGATGTGTTGCCATAGATGGTCGTGTCACCAGCATAGATGTCAACGAATGATTTAAGTATGTGTTTTGGGAGATCATTGATGTAGATCAGGAAGAGAGTTCGACCCAGGATGGACCCCTGGGGGACTCCAGCATTAATACTGTGGGCCTCTGATTTCTGCCTATCAACCACTACTCTTATGAACCTATCAGAGAGAAATGATTTAATGATTGAGAAAATATTTCTAGTAGTACCGTAGCTGGAAATCTTGTGAAGTAGGCCCTTATCGAAGGCCTTTGATATGTCAAGAGCAATTGCCCTGGAAAGGAAACCTTTGTTAAGAGATTCACTAATCCTATGTGATATAACCGTTAGCACATCTGCTGTAGATCTTGCAGAACGGAAACCATATTGCATGTCACTAAGAAGGTTGTTTCTGTTGAGGTGGTTGACTACTTCTTTATTTAATATGGATTCCAACAACTTACTCATGACACACAGGAGACTTATTGGACTATACTGAGAGGGAGATGACTTTTCACCTAAATTCTTAAATACAGGGCATACTGATGAGGTTTTCCAGGGTGTTGGAAAGCACTTCTCCTTAAGGCAACGCTTAAACAGTTTTGTAAGTATGGGGGCAAGTTCTGGTTGGCGCCCTGTTACCAATATGTGGAACTTTTGAACACGTTTTCATTTTTATTTCTAAATATATTTTATAAATTTATTTTAAAGTAAAACAGGAAGTCCGGTCTGGTAATCGGAACATTTTCACATCGAGGCTAGGTTTTCATCTGACACCGGTACGGTCAGGCTCTTAAGAGTTGCTTAATCAGAAGGGACCCTTTGTAGGTTATCGTCGTCTACTCATCTGCTACGCAGTGACCGGAAATGAAACTCGGGACCGAATGTTAACTTTAATCGAAAACTTAAATACATAATATTTTATTAATATTTTTCGCATGTATATATATATATTTTTTTTTTTATATTAAAAAAATACAATTTTTATACGCATCCAATGTTATATGTTATGTAATAATCCCGCACTCATTTTGCACCCAAACAAAGCTTTGACATGTTTGCGTTCGGCGAAATAAACACTTCATAAAAACCTGGAATAGAAACAAGTTGAAACAGTATATAATATATTTATTTATAAATATATTAATAATAATGTAAGTCAATAATTTTCTCAATCGTAATTACTCGAAAAATGATCAAACTTTGGAATTACTTCGTTCTTCCTCTCTGAGCACCTCTTTTCGTAGAGATTTCACAAAAGCCAATATTTACTTGTTAAAAATTATTTTTTACAAAAAATAGTAAATAAATAAATAAAAATGGACAAATTCATATTTAACATTGTTTTTAGTGTAAATTTTAATTATTCTTTTTACCGAGAAACAAAAGGTGCTTGTGCAGAGAAGATACCGTGCTAGTTTTTAAAATCATATTTTTTAAAGTTAAATTCAATCTTAAATTGTTAGGTGAAAGTACGCCCTCCCCATGTGAAGAATGGGTTTCTAAATAATAACGTTATTATTTTAGCACGGTACCTTCTCTGCTTAAGTACCGAAAAAAAGTAAACAAAACAATAACCACACTATGATTGTGCCCCCCCTTTTTTTTTACTTCGTTGGAGGTACTTTAATTCCCCCATTTTTTTTTTATACAAACATGAGAAAACATGAAAGTGTTTCTCGTGTTTAAAATTTAAATAGTTAGATTATCTCCAATTTTTGTTATTCTATTATTCTGGGGGTGAGGAGAAGAGGGGGGTATGATCATAGTGTGGTTATTGTTATTAGGTTGGTGCAAAAAATAATGTTTTTTGACGTACAACTCTCTGTCTCTCTCTCTCTCTCTCTCTCTCTCTCTCTATATATATATATATATATATATATATATATATATATATATATATATATATATATATATATAAACGACATTATTTCTGCACCAACCTAATAATTGTTTACTTTACAGCCAAGTTCATGTGCTTATTTTAAAATTGGTAAACATTAATCAGAAGGGACTTTTCCGGGGAATTCATCGTGAAGCAGAACGGTCAGCAGAAACCGGAAGTAAAACAAACAAAAACAACAAAACAAAAACAACAAAACAAAACATGGAGTGAGAGACTAGTAGTAGATGCACCAGCCCAAATATGACAACAATACTCCATACATGGGCGAATGTCACATCCTTGTGCCTGTTTTACAAATACTTCAATGGAATGTGGTTTGATGAACTCATTGTATATGTACCCTCTTGACGTGCATACCCCTGACTAACCTGTCATGCAGCACAATCCTATCACTTCACTGTAGAGGTCCCTAAATGCCAGAAAGCTTTCTACTCTATTTGTTTCTTCCCTCAGACTCCTAAATTTTGGAATTCCCTCCCTGTTTCCTACTTCCCTGACTGTACTAACTTGCAGAAGTGTAAATGTAATGTGAACAGACCTCTTATTCATTCACATAGTCTCATGTTCGCATGATTCCAAATAGTAAACCACATGATGTCATATCTGTCTGTTTTTACCCCTACTGACCCCTCAGCTATCCCGTTAACTTAATAATATATATAGCAGATGATCTACCTTTTCAATAAATCACATACTCCCCGATTGAGGGAATGTTCTAATTAGTTTCTTATTTATATATAGTTAAAAACTAATTTGATACAAATCTAATAAAAGAAAGTGAGTCATTTAGATGAGATCGAAATTGCTAATTAGTTATATCTTTTCAGCCCATATCATTATACACTTGATGCTTCCGAATGAATTGCCACTTGCTATCACTCTCTCTCTTTGAGCCATGTGATGCTGTATCTGTTTTTAATACATTTCCACAGCTTAAGTAATTTTCAACCCCATAGAACAGTTACTTGACCTCTGCTAACCCCTTCGCCACCCCATTCTCAACTAACTAAATTATATACTAGGTACTCTGGTCATTCATACCTTAGTTGTTGATTAGTCTTCTTATATGTGTTCTACAATGATTCTCTCAGATTAAGGGAACACCTATTCTGTAATTACAGTTTCATATACCTTTAAAAAGACTAGCTCAACACAAATTTGATGGAAGAAAGCAAGTCATTTATCAGTGGAAGGGAGAGACAAAGTAAAGATTGAAATTGTTAATTTGTTATATTTTGTCAGCCCATGTTGTTATACATTCAACACTTTAAAACATTTCTACAGCTGAAATAATTTTCAGTTCACGGGAATATCAGGTTGATTTCTGCTGACCACTCAGCCATCCTCTTTTCTGTTATTCTCAACTAACTATATTATATACTAGTGGAGCTACTCACTCAATATCTAAAACGTGTTCATGATGACAGTGGGATAACACATGGTTTAATTGTTTTCTTTTATTAATTTTTTTCTGATATATTTGTAGAATGGGCAAGCGGAAGCAGGAAAATCCTCATCAGAGATTAGATGCTGATGTCACAGTTAATCTTCTGCAGCCTTTAACCGAGCGGACATCTCCGGTTACATCTACTCGACCATTCGCAAAGAAAAAAAAGAAAAAATCTGAAGGCTACGAATTCAAAAATGACAAAATCGAGAAAGAGTTTAATTATTATTTAAATTTCTGTTACGGACTGCTTAAGGTTCGGACGTCTCCGATCACCATTGAAGAAAACTTGATGTGTATCGGTAAATTCCAAATATCCATTCCCAGGACGCAGCATAATGAAGTGACGTGGAGTGAAGGTTTGTCGTCAGACCTTGTTTGTCATTGGTATTCGAGTGCAGAGAAGGAATGCAGCATGTTCTTCTTTGAAAAACCATTGGATAAGAAAGAAAAGAAAAATGGTTGTTTATCGAAAGCATATTTTTTGCAAGTTGATAGCGATATGCCTGAGGAATTGTTCAATGCAATGAAATGTCAACTTGTCGTCATCCATTGTGCTGACATGAACTTTGATGGCAGCATTGCCTACATGGAAATCTTCTTAAAACCGTTGGTTCTATCCACGCTGGCTTACCCGTCAGAAATGGTGCAGATGAAGAAGACTTCTGTGGCAATTCAATGTCTGATGCAGTTTTTCTATGGATTTCAAGAATCGTGTAAGTATCTGTTTAATAAGATCTTCCTTTGGTAAGTACATTATCACCTTGCACACAATTTAAAATAAAAAAAATGAAATCATTCAGTCACGAAATATGAAATGCAAGAATGTTATACTCTTTCACTCCAAACACGGCATATTGTCACTTAAAACGTAAGGGGTACAGTTTTTTCAGGTTACAATGTGGAATACAACATTTTTCCATCCCCTGGTTACGGTATTTGCCCCACCTTACAATATTATTTATAATGTTATTTGATTATATATATGTGTATTATATACTGTACTGTATTTTGTTACTAATTTTTAATGCCGTATCCCGGAGTTCTACCATATTTGGTGTCATGTCTAGCAGGAGACTGTGGGGAGTGAATTAGCGAGATGTTTGTTCACATTACATTTAAACTTCTGCATGTTAATACAGTCAGGAAAGCAGGAAACTGTGAGGAAATTCCAAAGTCTAGCAGCCCAAGGTAAGAAACTATTAGAGTAGAAAGCTTTCTGGCATCTAGAAACCTCAACAGTGAAGGGGTGGAATTTTGTTTATTAGGTTAGTCGGGAGTATGTATGTCAAGGGGGCACAAATGTAATGAGTTCATCAGAACACATTCCATTAAAGTACTTGTAAAACAGGCACAGGAATGCGATATTGCAGTGATGGGACAGAGGTTGGAGCTTGGCCGATAGTATGAGACCTATTAGATTTGAGTCTCTGTCTAAGAGCGAGAGACTAGTGATAAATACGCCAGCACAGATGGAAGAATGGTAACTGTGTAAAGATGTAGGGTGCTCTCTTGTGTGAGTTATTTTCTTGCACAATAAAGGGAGCCCACCTTCTTTGCAGCTGTTTAATAAAACCTTGCACATATGTTATCACCTTGCTTCCCTATTTAACAACAAAAAAAATGAGATCATCCAATCACCAAAATATGAAATGCAAGAAATTGCAGACATTGTTTCATTTCTGTAGTCCAAAAATGTGGACTACCAATCTATTATGTTTCTGAATTGCAAGGACGTGTGGCGTGACGGATAAAGTACTAAGTAAAATTCAGTTCTAAGCAACACTCTTCTGGAGGTTGAAGGTTCAATCCTTAATGCGGGCGATACTAAGAATACAATTACTTAGGACTTCTACCCAATCATGGCTCATAGAATGAGAGCATGCTACCCTCATGAATTAAATAAAGAGTTCCATTTGAGATTCCATACAAATTCCTAAGTTCGGCATGATACACCTGAAGAAGATCGGAGGTTAACGTTTTAAAGATAACAATCAAGATGAAAACAGTAGTCTGAAGAATCCAAATAATACAACATACTCATCTGTTATATAAAGGACAGTTCTCTGTTTGTGTGTTTGTCCAACTAAAAGTCAGAAACTACACATGACATGTCCACAAAGCTGATACATTCTTTATAAGCATTGCCTCAGATAAAATATGGATGCAGTTCTTTTGTAATTTTTATTCTTTAATAAGTCAGGAGGAGTGGATCGACATTTAGAAATTTGTTTTTTTATTGATCGTTAGGATGAAATGATGCTTTTCCTCTTGAGTTTTGAAAATGTAACGTATTTAAAATCTCATAACTTGTAATCTTTTTTGATACTTCTGCATTTATCAACCTGTGATTTCCACAAAGTTACTCGCGTGTGCCCGGTAGATGACAGGAAAAACTGGAAATGGTTTACAAATAGTTTTTTGAATATTAAGACATTTTTTTCTAATGTATTACATAATAAATTTCAGTGGTCGTTGCCATTCTTAACATGAGAAGGTGGGTGTAACAATTTGTTTTTGTAATAAAGCTCGCCCAGCCGTTTCCGGTTATTCTCATCATCTGCTGAGCATGCCTGCATAACTTTGTGGAAATTACAGATGAATAAATACAGAAGCGCCTCTTTTTTGACCAATCTGGGCCTTTAATAGCCTTGTCTTTCGTTTCTTTATATAACAGTATAATTAAAGAGTAAAAAAGTTTGGTGCTAATGGAGACTTATCCATGCTATTTTTTAAATCATATTTCCAAGTTTAATTAAAGTTTTATGATATGTTTTTTTATTCAATTGTAAGGTTAAAGTACAGAATAGGTTCAAAACACTCTCCCCATGTTAAGAATGGCTTTTTAAATAATAACGTTACTATTTCAGCACGGATCACTCTCTGCATGAGTACCAAAAGTTTAATGTGAAATTTAATAAATAAGGACTGTGCTATTGTCAGAATTTTTCAGGTAGTTTGTATAAAATGCTGGCCAATATTTTGTATGAAAAATTTATTATTTTTGTTATGATAATTTAATGAAAATTTAATTGAAAAATGAAAACGGTATTCGTTTTGTTTTTACAAAAAAAATGCAATGACTTTGACAATTTTTATGAAAATTTAAGAAAATTAAAGTTCAAATCAATAAAAAACACTCATTGTAAGGTAAGTTTCATGAATATTTATTTATTTTTTAGATAACAAATGACTGATATCAAACAAAAAATGTTTTGATTTTTTTATATGATTTTTTTCTTTTATGATTTTTTTTATTCAAATCAAGATATTTATTGCCTTTATATGTAATAAACTAATGATAGCAAATGAGTTTTCTTAAATGACATTGGCAGTTGGGATTTCCTTGACTCCGCATTTTGGCATCTTGCAGTGTTTTATTGTTTTATGTAAACTAACCAGCAAATTCTGACGATAGCATGGTCCTTATTCTATATAAGTACTGAAATTTAAATTAATTTACATGAATGAAAATAGTCATTTTTCTCTGGTTTTTTTCTTTGTCATATGACATGAACAGCTTATGGTAATAACCCTTCACAGCACAAGCCTGACATTGAAGAACTGTTTGCAGCTGTCCAGAAAATTCATTCTGAAAACGATTTGCCAATCAGTGATGAATTACAGCATGAATATCTTTTGCCAAGATTGAGGGAGTATCAAAAGAAAGCTGTGTCTTGGATGCTGAAACAAGAACATCTGGAAAATAACATGACTGGTAAGAAAGGAATAGACGTTATCTATTTCCTACTTGAAATCTCTTTTATTTCATTTTGTGATTGTATTGAATATGGTTCATACTACATGATCATTGTTATTATCATTGTTAACATTGTTATAATAATGAAAATAATAATAATACTAGGAATCTCTAATGTGTTGTTAGACTTCAGACCTCTGCTATTGTTGGTACTACCAATATTTTTAGGAAAACCATTGATCTTTGAAGCTCCTGGTTTGGAGCTGGGATTGAGGAAGAGTCCTTTGAGAATTAGTCCCATCTCTTTTCAGGGAGTTGTTATCAAACGAAATCTGAATTATTATTGTTTGTACTCACTAGAAGTTCTCACACAGGTCATTATCAGAGATTACTCACTGACAACAACCTGTGATGTTCCGTGGAGTCTGGATGACAACAAGTCTCCCCAGATTTCCAGTACTTTTCAGCTCTTTCGGTAATCTTTGCAAATGAATTTGCGTTATCGCAACGGCATAATTGTGTTGACACACCGGTTCTCGTCAGATCACCGAAGTTAAGCAACGGCGAGCCTGGTTAGTGCCAGATGGGTGATCATTTGGGAATTCAAGGCGGTGTATCTTGTTGAACTTGGGGAATCTTTCTGTAAAATCTGGGAATCTTTCTGTAAAATCTGGGAATCTTTCTGTAAAATCTGGGAATCTGCACAGAATTTTGAATAGAACCCTTTATTTAATCCACGGACGTAACATGCTCTCATTTTGTCGGTATAAGTCGGTAGAAGTCCTAAGTAATTCGCAATTTTATTTTGAGTGTTGCCCACATTTAGGACTGAATATTCAACCTCCCTCTCTACCCTAAGGACCCGGATAGATATATGTATGGGCTTGGAGTCTATATTCGTAGCATCTTCCCTTTAACTAGAGAGCAACATCTTGAATCGGATGACCAAACTTTTATGTGCTTTCGACTAGCCTTTCATCTCTGCGTTAGTTACTTATATCATTTTGCCTCAAGTCAAGACTGTACCCTAATCGATCATGCCTCTGATAGTATAGATGCAGCACTCTCCTTAGATAGTAATGCCTAAATATATGTGTCTGGTGACTTTAATGTCCACTGTAAAAATTGGCTTGATTTCTCAGATTGCACAAATGCAGCTGGACGCTTCTTTATAGCACATCCCTTCACCTCCCAGATTGTGAACACCAGCAGTATTCACTACTAGACCTATTTCTCACCACAATACCCGAGGATTGTGTGACTAATGTCACTTGGAAATGCAGACCACCTAATGGTATCAGTTGACATCACACTTAAATCCCAACCCTAAGGTGAGGAGCCTTTGCTCAAAACAGCAACGTACTACAAAAGGGCTGATTGGAAAGCCATCAGAGAATAAACCAATATCTTCTTTATTCCTATTGAACAGTGTGCCAATGAGACAACTGAATGGTGCATGCGGACATTGAAGCACACATTCCCATACAAAAGTATTATAGAAAGCCCCCCCCCCCTGGTTCACTGCAGATTGTGCAACTTCCATTGCACAAAGACAGCATGCATTCTGCCAGTTAATATGTTATAAGTCAAATACAAATAGGCAAAAATTCATGGATGCTAGAAATTATTGTAAGAGAAAAATAGCGACAGCTAAAATAACCACAGAACGCATAGAATCGCAAAAGATAGGAACTCGTGATTTCTGGAAAATTTATAATAGTGTAGTGAATAAAGGGCAATCAGTAATTCTCTCATTATCCAACAACCAGAAGGTCACATGCACGACAACCGAGAAGGTGGAACTGCTTGTCCGGCAGTTTGCCTCCAACTCCACCTTAGAGCCAACAAACAACTCCCTCTCAAATTTCCCTGTACAGATGGAGCCCACTGGATAGATGGGCGAAGCCCATGGATATTTGTGGATGCGGGCTTCAAGGGAGAAGGTGAATTGGTTTTGTTTGGGTGGTTCTCTGGTTTGGCTTGTAGCTCTTGATATATCCAAGGCCTCACATTCACTACAGAGTCTAGCATAAAGGGCTGCTAATGAAAATTAAATTGTACATTATAACTGAACGTATACTAAATATAATTAGATCCTTCTTAGACAATAGAAGCATACAGGTTGTCATTGACGGACGTACATCCAAGCAGCATAACATTAATGCGTAAGTGCCTCAGGGTCAATCCTTGGATCACTATTATTCCTGATATTCAAAAACAACCTCCCCGATAATATCGTGTCTGAGATGAGTATATTTGCTGATGATACAACATTCTATAGCATACACGAGGGAAGAACGGATGTAAACAAATCCAAGACAATGGGAGAATCCTTAGAAAATGACCTCCAGACCGTAGTTGAATGGGGCCGCAAAAAGATAACATTTAATGCTAGTAATACTAAGCTGCTCTCCTTTAACAATTACAAAACGCCTCTCCAACCACCTATATCCATGATAAATAACACCCTACCTGAGAATTCTTCATTCAGCTTAACATTTACGGGCAATATGAACTGGAACAGATACATAGAGGACATTGCAAAGGCTGCTGTAAAAAAGGTAGATTCCCTCTACCGTGCTAGAAGATTACTCTCACCTGAGATTATCCTATACTTCTACAAGGCCATCATTCGCCAATGCATGGAGCATTGTTGCCACATCTGGGCTGGTGCATCTAGCACTAGCCTATCCCTCTTGAATAGGGTCCAAAAAAGAGTTTTCAATCTAATAGGTCCCACTTTGTCAACTAAGCTCCAACCCCTGTCCCATTGCCGCAATATTGCATCTCTGTGCTTTTTTTACAAGTATTTTAATAGCATTTGCTCTGAACTCGTTGCACTTGTACCCCTTTGACGTACATAAACATGACAAACCCGCTTAGCAACAAAATCTCACCCCTTTTCTACTGTAAAGCTTTCTACTTTAATAGTTTCTCCCTTTGAACAGCTAGACTTTGGAATTTCCTCCTGCTACCTGCTTCCCTAACTGTACTGGTATGCAGAAGTTTAAATGTAATGTATACCAACATATTGTTAATCTTTCTTAGGCATAGTCCCATTTGCAATATGCCTTGTTAGAAGTGAATGTGAGTAAAAAAAAACTCACAGCTTCAACTGACTCCAACCAGTTTCGCTCTTTATCTGTGAACTGTAGATACATGATCGAGCCATGTCACAACACAGGCACACATCTTAATTGAGAGTAAGGGAGGAAAAAGTTGAGGAAAACTTGGAATGACCTCGAACAATGCCATATCGAAACCAACATAAATGAGAGCATTATAATAATCAACAAACATCTTTTTTTTTTACATAGCCATCACCACTTATGAAGGCCAAGAGACCACTCGAGGATAAGGGTTAAGAGTGTACAGTAGTCAATTGGACAATATAGTAATCGTTAGTAATGGAAATTCAGTAAATTTGTTAACTTAAATGGAACGGATCATCAAAAACTTGTTTACGTTGGACTTGAAGACAATCAGATTGTAGTCAGCTGGAAAGCAAGAAAACAGAAGACACTTCCACAGGCGTGCTCTTCGCTCTTCTAAGAAAGAAGTTTTGTTCATGGACTTTACGTTTAGGTTTAGGCACAGATAAAGAGTGATGGAAATTATTGATAGTGGTTTCAGAATTAAGATTCTGAAAAAACAAACATTGCTATAAATGAACGACACACCATAAGAAGAGTGATCAAAATGTTGATGAGGGCAATCGTCCAATGAAAACCAATGTACACCATGAAATATTGCGTAATCTCTTATTTTGAAGTAAAATTAAAACTATTTAATAAAATTCTATATTTTGTGAATTATTTGGATTATTTTTATTATGATTGTTATTTTCCATCCATATGACTTCAAACCTTCATCAGGTGAATGTTTTCAAACTTGGAAATCTTTCTGCTGAACATAAAACTCCATATAGAATTTCAAAGTGAACTCTTTATTTAATCCACAGCGGTATATTATTCTTGTTACATCAGCCATAACCAGTCAGAAGGTCAGAGGTTACATTGGTTGAAGCATTGTGAAAATAACAGCCAAGATGCGAATAGTAATTTGAATAATCCAAAATAATCCAATTCTCATCTAAAAAAATTCTTTGTATTTTTGTATTTCACAGAACGATTGCATCCCCTGTATGTGGAATTTAAAACTCTTGATGGAAAAATCTTGTACTATAACAAGCATGGAGGAATGTAAGTAATTGTTTCTGCAATTATTATTTACTTACTAGGAGTAGTTACACAGGCCATTATCAAAAATTTCTCTTTGGGAACAACTTGTGGCATTCTCTGGACTCTGAGTGACAAGAAGTCTCCCCAGATTTGCAGTACTCTCCACCTCTTTTGATAACCATTGCATTATCATAATTGTAATTGTTATTGTAACAGCCACTTACCATTGGTTTCTCATTGGTGGTAGCCATTGAAATTTTAGATGGCAAAAAGCCTTCCCAAGGTCCCAGTTCTCTTTGCACTCATCCAGCAGTGGTCTGGCTAGTGTTTCAGTTTTCTTGATTCCATGTGATGCTCCTTTGTATTTTACATCTGTAACATTTTCTGTATGTTCCGTTTGTGCCTGTAGCTCATGTGTGTTAGTCTCCACATTCAAGAGTTTTCTTTAATATTTCAGCCGTTTTCATTATTGTTATCCGTTGTATCTTATCAGTTATCCCTCTGATTCCAATCTCTCCCATTCTCTTTACAAAGCTTTTCAGTATTGTTATTTTTATTATTCATTATTTACAGGCAAAAAATCTCTTTAAAAAACCCCCAAAAAACTGGATTCATAACACTGTGCAATAAATTTCAGCTTAAAAAATGTACATGTTTTAGTGTAAGAAAATTATCCTGATCCTAAAGTTGACTGTTATTTTTCTAGATTAGGCATCGTTTCATGTACCATATTATTATTATTATTATTATTGATTATGAGTTAAAAATAGAGATATCAGTTTAAAAAGCGGCTGTCCTCTTAAACCTCATGTTGAGCGTCATCCTCCATTTTTATATTCCAGCAATATTCTGCTAACATGCCAGGGTTCCATTTTTCTATTTTTTTTACAAAGGAGTAACCACATATTAAGGTCCAGAAGCCTGTCAAGGATAAGGATTAATGAGTGTACAGTCAATGAGATAATATTGTAGTAATCATTAGTAGTGAAAATTTGGTAAATTGGACTACTTAAGTTGACGGATCATCAAGAACTTGTTTTAAAAATGTTTTACTATTGTTAGTAGTAAAAAAATCAATTTGTAAATAGATCTACTTTTTAAAATTTGATTAGACAAACAACTTTCCAGATTGAGTAGAAATATTAAAAAGATAGACCAATAATGACTTTGCTGTCATTGGGCTGAGGTATGGTTCTGCTCAATCTAAGGAGGTTCACCCTCTCAGGCTTTGCCTTCTCTCTTAGAAGGGGTTAGTTTATTTATAATCGCCTGAGGTGGCCTTGCTGGGGAATGCTGATGGGGTTGCTCAGGCATATTTTGTAAGACAGACTGCGCTTACCCTAATGTGTTGGCATCTGAAAATTATGCCTGGCAGGGAGGTACATATTATATCCACCATAGTTAGAAATGTTATAAATCCTTTATGACCTGGTTGAACTAATTCGTTCAGTTATAAATAAATGAATATGATGGCATAAATAAAGTGGGAATTGATTGAAACACGCCTTGTACGTATTAGTTCAGTATCTGGGTTGATGCCAGATACCTCCAGATTGCAACTGTTCATTGTTTACATTCAACATGCCGCCATCTGTTTCAGAGAGTGGAGGATTTCGTTTGTTGTCATAATCACTTTTTCATGCACTATGGATAATAATCAAGTTAAGTTTATGAAATGCAAAAATTCTTAGTAGTAATTTAACTACTGAACTTCATAATTTTTCCAGTTTGAAGAAACTCATAGTATCATTACCCTTTAAACTAACTAAAATGAAGCAATAAGTATTTTTTAATCATCTACATCATAATTCAGGTCATAAAGGGTTAATTACTTTAAAAGTTTCTATCAAATCAGCTCTCTAGTAAAGTAGCTAATCCTAATTTTTCTAATCTTTTATTCTTGTTGTTAGTTATGTTACTTTTCTTTGCATGCCTTCCAATCTCAATCTTCCAATTTCCATGTCCAAACACCGGAGTGCAGGTCTGAGATATGATAAAAAAAAATTCTGTTTATTTTTCAGAATTGTGAACAAAAAACCGACCGTTGTTCCAAGGACGCCTGGTGGTATTCTTGCTGACGAAATGGGTTTGGGAAAAACAGTTGAGGTTTTATCTTGTCTTTTGCTCAATCCACGACCAAATTTACCCGAGTGGACGTCAAACTTTCACGCTTTGAAATCAGCAAATATCACACAGGTAATTTCATGTTTTTTTTTGTTGTTTTTTTTTTGTTTTGAACTATCATCCTTGCTTTTATTTTATTTTTGGTACTCAGACAAAGAAGGGATTGAATCTAGTAATTCACTCATGTTCGTCCATTTGCAATTTTCTTAATAATTACTCCTTTGATTTTTTTGAAAATTTGCGCAAACAATCGTCATGGTGAAAGTAAATTTTTGCCAGAACGGATTTTCTGGCATATATTTGGTTGCCCCATGGTGTGGGGCAGGATGGTGCAACATTAATCATGGTGAAAGTAAATTTTTCGTGCATAAGCATCTACAGTAATTGTCTGTATTTTGGAGATGAGGTGTTTTCATTGATTGAGATTGTCGGACTGACTTCCTCATCTTGGTTGTTATAGTCACAACGTTTCGGCCGTTTTGCCCTCCAGCCTTCATCAGGTGTTTTGTATCGAACTCGGGAACAAAACACCTGATGAAGGCTGGAGGGCAAAACGGCCGAAACATTGTGACTATAGCAACCAAGATGAGGAAGTCAGTCCGACAATCTCAATCAATAAGCATCTACCATTAAAATATTTGTAAAACAGGCAGAATGCAACATTTCATCGATGTGACAGACATTGAAGCTTAGCTGACAGTTCAGGACCTATCAAGTTGGCGACTCTCTTTTGAACTCTGTCCAGGAGTGAGAGACTAGTAGCAAATGCACCAGTCCAAATTTTGAAATCGTAAACAATGTAATCCAAAGAAAGCTTCAAAACAATGTCAAAAGCTATCACAAGAAACACTTGTCCTCAAAACCCTACACCTACCTGAACAATCCAACTGAAAGACCACCTAAATCTGAAACAAATCGAGACCTCCATCACAGTACACATGTCACCGGCAACACATGTCGCTTAAGCAATGCCGAGCTTTAACAAAAAATAAAACAATACAACACAACTGTAGTGTAAACATGCATAATGCTGCATGTTTAGTTGGGTGCATTGAGTGCATAGATGCATGTTGCAGATGATGAGGAAAATATTTGCCTTGGGTTTCGATCACATAAGAAATCGATTGTGCCCTTTGGAAAAAGTGATTACCTCTTTTAAATGAGGTTTTATTGTAGGAAATCACATTACTCAAAATTTTATGGAATTAATGATGTTCTGTAGGTTTATTGCTTGTTCAGAATTTCCCCTATATTAAATAACAAAATAAAGAAAAATCTGTATGATGTATGTACTTATCATATTCCAAAAATCATATAAATTGATCAAGTTGTTTTATTTTTAAATAAGAATATGAAATTTGGTGACCAAACAAACAGTGACAATACTGCAGTGTCATCTTGAAAATAAGGGAAATAACTCCAAATAATTCGAACTTGCAAGATTTTAGAAAACCATTTTTAACATGGTGATATTGGAAAAACTAAAATTTGGTTGAAAGTAATTTTCTATATAAAAATAAATCTACTTGGTCAGTTTACGTGATTTTTGGAATGCGATATTTCCTTTCCATCATAAGTATGTACATCATAAAGATTTTTGTTTATTTATTTAGGGAGGAATTCTGAACAAGTACCATATGTTTTTATGTTCAATGATAAATAAAGCAGCCTGTCATTTACAAGTAGGCTGGCTGATGAGACCAATATCTCCATTAAATTCCAGGCTCAGTAGATGGATTGGGATTCTGTGGGTCTCAGAAACAAATGGTCCTTAATCTGATGTCCTGTTTGTGTTCAGTTGAAAGATATTTGTCCATTTTTGCAAGCCTGTCGTTTGGTGGAGAAATTGGATGTCATTGTAACCTTAACCCTTTATGGCCTGGTTGAACTAATTCATTCAGTCGTAAATAAATTAATATAACAGCATAAATAAAGTGTGAATTGTAGGTATTAGTTTTAATTTAAGCTGTTATATATAAAAATGATTTTATAAAATCAACAGTAGGTTCTTTACAGTGCAATGTAAACTGCAAAGTATTGTGGACTAAGTCACTGTTGGGAGGCATGTGAAGCTTCCTCCCAGTGCACTGCTATGGGTCCCCAACTAGAGCAGGCAATTGATTTGATTGAAAAAAAAATGTCCGATTTCACTGCTTTTGATGACAATAAAAATGAGTGCGAAACATTTGTTGATCATCATTCAATCCTGGGCAACGTCATGTCTCCCTGCTAGTTTGTATACATTTCAGCAAGACAGGCTAAGGAGATGGATTGGGATTTTGTGGGCCTCAGAAACAAATGGTCCTTAAGCTGATGTCCTGTTTGTGTTCAGTTGGGAGATGTTTATTCATTTTTGTAAGTCTGTCGTTTGGTGGAGAAATCAGGTGTCATTGTAACCTTAAAATAAGTTGAGTTGTGATGTTGCTTAGAAAGAAATTTCGGTTCTTGTCCAGAATTCCACCCTATATTAAAATCAAACAAAAGTATCATACTTAAAAATAATGTAAATCGATCAAGTAGTTTTATTAAATAATAACATTGAATTTTATGAGTATCTGAGGGGTGAAAAATCTCTAAAAAAACAAATAGGAGATAACTCAACAATAATTCAAACTTACTAGATTTATGTTGTAATGCCTACAAATTCCCATTAATTTCTTAAAAATGATTTTCTTTTATTAAAATAAATATATCTCATCAGTTTACATGATTTTTTTTTTTCAGGACGGATATGTTGTACAAACTTTTCTTTTTTTGTTTTTTTAATACTGGGGCAATTTTCAACAAGAATCAAAAATGCTTTCATTATAGCGGTGACCATTAGCACATAATTGACGCTACAGCCTATGTTGAAATCGAGCAGTGAATTTCATCGTAAACAATGAGCAATCATTGCCCATCCAGTTTTCGCATGCAAACGACGATTTGCGATAAAATCATTGATTTTAATTGGAATTCATTATTGAGATGAGTATTATTTATTAATTTATTTATTGCGGACTATTATCCTCATCTTTCTTAGTTGTTTTGCAATGTTTTGGCTAACTATTCCTCTGGCCTTCATCAGTCCGCAATAAATAAATTAATATAAAATCATTGATTACCTTTATTAAGAATTGCTTTTATTTTCTAGGATCCGAATCGAGAAGATGCTGAATTTCAATGTATATGTGGTTCGATGGAATTTCTGGGGAATGAAATCCAGTGTGAGTTTTGTGGAGTTTGGCTTCATTATGATTGTGTTGATTGTGATGAGGATCTCAACATTTCTTCGTTCTTGTGTCCCCACTGTCAAGTCGGATCAGTAAGTATTCGTTTATAAAATCGGTTTTGTATTATTTGCACAACTATTCTCATTTTGGTTGATCCGATTAACACACAAGTGAAATATAACAGTTAAAAATCAAATAAAACTGTTTCATTTACTTATGTATCAACCAAAACTATTTGTGCTTTTTTTTTAACTGTTATTTCACCCCAAACAAGGCACAGGGATACTTTGACGTTATGGCTACAGAGAAACTATGTAGGGATTTGAGCAGCAAGATGTCTATTCATATTACACTCGAACTTCTGCACGTCAGTACAGTCAAGGTAGAAGGGACTCTGAGGGAATTTCAAAGTCTAGCAGTTCAAGGGAAGAGACTATTAAAGTAGAAGGCTCTCTGATATTTAGGGATTTCTACAATGAAGGGGTGGGATTTTGCTGCTTGTTGAATTAGTCAAGGGTATTTACGTTGAGGGTGTACAAGTGCTTTCAGTTTGTTGGAGCACATTTCAATAAAATACTTGTACACAAAGATGCAATATTTAAGCAATGAGACAGAGGTTGGAGTTTAGTTGATAGGGTGAAACCTATTAGGTTGGTGTTTTTTTTTAACTCTGTCTTAGAGCGAGAGATTAGTGGCAGATGCACCAACCCACATTAGTGAATAGTTTCTTTGTAAAGGTGCAAAGTACTCTCAGATGTGAGTAATCTTCTAGCATGGTAGAGAGAGCCCAGCCTCTTCACAGCAGCCTTAGCAATGTCCTCAATGTATTTGTTCCAGTTCATGTTGCCTGTGAATGTTAAGCTGAGGAGTTTGAATGAAGAACTTTCAAGTAGTGTATCATTAACCATGGCTATCAGTAGTTGAGCAGGTTTCTTGTAATTATTAAAGGAAAGAAGTTTAATCTTAGCAGCATTGAATGTTATCATCCATTTATGTCGCCATTCTACTACAGGCCGGTCTTCGTCTAAGGTTTTAGCCATTTCCTTAGATACGTGTTCATCCATTTTCTGCTTAAGTCTGTTAAAGAGCATGGTGTCATCAGCAAATACATCCATATTGAGTAGAGTTTTAGTAATAAATAAAATTCATATTCATATTTCCAATATGCGTCTTTAAGCCAACATATCTAAGATTGAAGCCATCATGCAGTCGGTCTTGTCCTTCAGAGTTAAATAAAAATGCGGATAAATAAAAAATAAAGAAAAATCTGTATCATGTATGTGTCCATGACAAAACAAAAATATTGTATTCCAAAAATAATGTAAATTAATCAAATAGTTTTATTTTTATAAATAAGAATTAAATGGGAATTCATAGACATTATAACATAAATCTAGCAAGTATGAATTATTGTGGAGTTATTTCCCTTTGTTTCTTGAGATTTATTTTTAAATGGTGAGTGAAACAATCAATCCATGGATACTCATAAAATTTGCATGATTTTTGGGATATGATATTTTTGTTTTGTCACAGGTACGTACATTATACAGATTGTTTTTCTTTTTTTACCAGATGGAAAATTCTGGACAAGAACCAAATAATTCAATTTTTATTAAAATTTTACTTAATAATCTTTTGTAATTTTTAGTGTACACAAATATTTTTGCCTGATACATAAGTACATCAGATACTTTTCCCCATTATTTTATTTTTGACTGCATTACTCGAAACAACCACTGATTGTTATTTTCAAAATGTTTTGGTCAATGTAACCTCTCACTGTCTTTATGTGCAGCTTTACAGTTAGGGAATCCTTAACAAAAATTACAAAAGTAATCCAGTAAAAAATAATTACAAGTAAAAATAGAATTTATCAAAATTTCAAGTTTTATCGTATGTTTTAATGTAGAAGAGTTGTGCAACCAATTTAGTATGACAAACTGACTTATCTCCCTTAACTTAAATTAAGACCCTGCCATTTTTATACACATTTGTAAACAACATAATTGGGAATGATTTTTTTTGTTAAGAATCCATCTAGCACTGGATAATCTTTCGTAATTTTTAGAATTTATACTAATTTATTTCGGCACGACCCGTAATTACCTAAAATGCATTTATTCAACGTTTTATTATACTGCACAAGCACCTTAATTTCTTATAAAAAAAAGAAGTAATCAAAATTTATTTTTAGGATCCCATTCCTTCTGGTGCCACATTAATTGTTACCCCGATGTCAATTCATCATCAGTGGTTAGACGAGATCAAGAAGCACATACATAAGAATGCTGTTAAAGTCTTTGTAAGTATAAACCTACATAGTTTATTTCACATTGAAATACACGATGACAAAGTTGAATGTATCAGTTTTAATAGGTTAATGTAGTTTGCTTGAAGCAAGGCAATACAATGCAGAGGTGTAACGGATCGACACAAACGGAAGCAAATTAAGATCAAAGTGTGCAATAAGCTATGCAGCTTCACTGTAATTGATTCAATATATTTGTTTGTGTGTGGTGTGTGTGTGTGTGTGTGTGTGTGTGTGTGTATATATATATATATATATATATATATATATATATATATATGAATAAGTAACAAATGAGAAACAAAAGTTATATACAACTTTATTATATCATTAGATTAATAAAGAATGAAATGGAAAAAAAGAACCTCTTTATACCATGGCATTTTGAAGCTAAATGCTTATCATCAGGAGAGGACAAAAGCCAGAATTTTAATATTCAAAAACAAAGAAAAGACCAGCTTGAGGCCATTTAGTTTAAAAATGAACAAATATAAAAGATATATAAATATATATCAGTAGGAAAAGCAAATGGAAGAATGGGTACTAATTAAAGAGGAGTAGAGAAAAAAAAGGTATTAGATTGGAGACTCTTTTTTGAACCTTACCTAAGATTAAGAGACTAGAGGTAGATGTATAATTCCAGATAAAATCAGTAAATAATATGAATTTTTCTAGTCTTTTGTTAATTAGAAAAAAATATTAATTTCGCAATTCATATGCATATTTTTATTATTTTTATTATTGCATTATGTATTTTCATATTTATTTCAGGTATACATGCATATACATATATATACATATACATATACTTTCATATTTATTTCAGGTATACATGCATATACATATATATATATATATATATATATATACATATTTAAAATTTTTTTTTTTTATTACATTTTCACCCTGAACAAGGCATTGCCACTTTGTTGTAGGTGGCTACTATCAGGGACATAAGCATCAGGGATACTGTGTGGGAAGTTGGGCAACAAGATGTTGGTTCATGTTGCACTTGAACTTCTGCATGTCAGTGCAGTCGGGGAAGCAGGGACCCGGAAGGGAATTCCAAAGTCTAGCTGTTCTGGGGAAGAAATTACTGGAGTAGAAGGCTCTCTTGCATTTAGGGATCTCTACTGTGAAGGGGTGGGATTTAGCTGCTTGTCGGGTTTGTCTGGGGTATTTACATCGTGGGGGCACAAGTGCTTGCAGTTCGTCAGAGCATTCTCTGTTAAAGTACTTGTAGAACAGGCAGAGGGATGCAACATTTCGTCGATGGGACAGAGGTTGAAGTTTAGCTGACAGTTCAGGACCTATCAGATTGGCGACTCTCTTTTGAATCTTTTCTAAGAGCGAGCGACTAGTGGCAGATGCACCAGCCCAAATATAATACTCCATACATGGGTGAATGGTGGCCTTATAGAGGTATAGGATACTTTCAGGCATTAGTAGCTTTCTATCATGGTAGAGAGAACTCACCTTCTTCATAGCGGCCCTGGCGATGTTCTCAATGTAATTGTTCCAACTCATGTTTCCTGTGAACGTTAGGCCAAGCAGTTTAAAAGATGTACTTTCAGATAAAGAGTCATTGGCCATTGCTATTGGCAGTAGGGAAGGGTTCTTGTAATTATTGAAGGAAACAAGTTTAGTCTTGGCATCCTTGGACATACTTGGCTTTTATATAGATAGAGAATTGCATCAGTAGTGAGATATCTTCTGAGCGGTAGAAGGATCCCACCATCTTTTCAGCGACCTTGGCAACACACTTGATGTACATGTTCCATTTCAGATCAAGAATAAAGGACAAATCCAGAAGCTTGTCAAAACACGGGGCCTCTTCAAGACGAGAGCCATTCATTTCAATTGATGCCAGATGGGGATCAGAGCGTTGATAATGTAAAGATAGGAGTTTGGTTTTAGATGCATTAAAGGTAACCAGCCATTTTTGTCCCCATTCCACTACGGATCGGAGGTCATCCTCTAGTGTTTCTGCCATTTCTTTAGATATGTGTTCATTTGTTTTCTTGTTGTGTCTGTTATAGAGCGTGGTGTCGTCAGCATACATACTCATCTCACAGACAATTTTGCCAGGGAGGTCATTTATGAATATTAAGAATAGCAGAGGTCCAAGGATAGACCCCTGAGGCACTCCCGCATTTATACATCATATTGTTTAGATGTCAAGGACAACCTGGATTTTTCTCTTATCCAAGAAGGATCTAATTATGTTATGTATTCTTCCAGTGATGCCGTATGATCTGCTTTTCTTGAGAAGACCCTCATGCCATACCCTGTCAAAAGCCTTAGATATATCTAGAGCTACCGCTCTACCCTCCTTCGCTTTGTCCAGTGACTGGTATATATGTTCTGAGATTACAATTAGGATGTCTGCTGTGGAACGGGCTTGCCTAAATCCATATTGTTTGTCAGTCAGAAGTTTAGCATCTGTAAGTTGCCGGACTAGAGCATGGTTAATTATGGTCTCAAATATTTTGGCGAAAAGTGAGAGGAGGCTAATGGGGCGATAATTTGGTGGGTCAGTTCTTTCGGCAGAATTCTTGAATATTGGTACCACAGAAGTGGTTTTCCAACAACCCGGAAAGCAGGATTCATTAAGGCATTTGTTGTAAAGTTTGGAGAGAACTGGAGCTACTTCGGCAGTGCACTTTTTTAATAGCACAGCCAGGATGAGATGCTTCTGCAGTGTCAAGCTTTCTTATGATAGCATGCACCTGAGCAGGGGTGATTTTCAGATCATCTAGTGTGGCGTCTGTCTGCAAGGGAAAGTCAGGCAGGGGGTGGTTAGCAGAGTCCAGTGTGGAGTTGGAAGCAAACCGTCTGCCAAGCAAGTTAGCCTTCTCAGTTGCTGAGCAAACAACCTCATGATTGTTGGATAGGGGGGGGGGGAATTGATTGCCCATTATTTACTACACTGTTGTAGATTTTCCAGAAGTCTCGGGATCCTAATTTCTGTGCTTCGATGTGTTTTTGGGTGGTTTCAGTAAATTCCTTCTTAGCTGTCGCTATTTCTTTCTTACAGTTATTTCTGGCTTCTATGTACTTCTGTCTGTTTGAACTGAACTTATGTCGGTTAAATCTGCGGTATGCATGCTGCCTTTGCGCTATGGTAGCTGCACAAGTTGAAGTGAACCATTGGGGAGAGTGGGGTTTGCTATAAAATTTGCGTGTGGGAACATGTGCTTCAATTGCCGCTTTGAACTATTCAGTGGTCTCATTTGTGCAATGTTCAGCAGGAAGTGAAAAGATATTTTGTCATGGAGCGTCCCTGATGAGGTCTCTGATGGCTTCCCAGTCAGCCTTTTTATAATATCTTGTTGTTTTGAGCAGTGGCTCTTCAGTTTTGGCTCTAGAGTTTAGGGCGGTTTCAATCATTACCGCTGCATGATCGGCGTTCCCAAGAGGGCTGTTGGCATTCGTTACACAGTCATCGGGAACTGTGGTCAGAAACCCATCTAGAAGTGATGCATGTTGCTCTTGCTGGTCTGGGAAACAGGTTGGAAACGTAACCATCTGTGATAGGGAATGAGATATAGAGAAGTTACGTGTTGTGGTACCAGCTGCGTCTGTGTAAGTAGAAAATCCAAGCCAGTTGCTGTGGTGGACATTGAAGTCACCAAATACATGAACTTGTGCACTAGTGTCGAGGGAAAGTGCTGTATCTTTGCTGTCAGAGACTTTGTTTATTAGGGCACAGTCCTGGGTCAAGGGAGAGCGGTAGAGAAAATAAAAGAAGCTAATGTTATGTTGCATGTTAAGTCTAAAGCACATAAAGGCTTGATCGTCCGATTCTAGTTTAGTTTCTCTAGTCAAAGGGAGGGTGTTTCGAATATAGACTCCAAGCCCATGCATATGTCTGTCAGAGTCCTTACGACAGAGTGGGAGGTATCCAGGCATGTTAAAGTAGTTAGAGGGGATGGAGGAGTGTAGGTTAGTCTCACTTAGTGCTAAGATATCCGGGGTGTTTGTTAGGAGAAATGCTTCAACATCATTTAAATTAGTTCTAAGCCCACAGATGTTCGTAAATGCGAACCTCAAGGGAGAAGGCAGGTTGTTTTTGTTTGAGTTTTGGCCTGGTTTTAGCGTAATTTTATATAATTGTATATACATATATTTTCAAATTCATTTCAGGTATACATGCATATACATATACATATTTTCATATTTATTTCAGGTATACATGCATATACATATATATATATATATTTTCATATTTATTTCAGGCATACATGCATATACATATATATATATATACATGTATTTTCATATTAATTTCAGGTATACGAAGGTGTAAATAAACAAAGTTATGTCCACCCGTGCAAGCTGGCATCTTATGACATTGTTGTGACGACCTACCAAACGTTGTGTAAAGAACTCAATTATGTTGATTTACCGCATAGCATTGGTAATTCTTATATGATTTTTTTTATTCACTTTTACAGAAAATCATATTGAAGGCATTAAAATTAATGTTTATGTCATTAAAAACTAATTATGGTTTATGCTATAAAATTACTGTTTAAGCCGTTAAAAACTGATTATGATTCATACAAAAAATGTTTATGCCATTAAAAATTGATTATGATTCATACTATAAAAAAATTAATGTTTATGCCATTAAAAACTGATTATGATTCATACTATAAAAAATTAATGTTTATGCCATTAAAAACTAATTATGGTTTGTGCTATAAAAAGTAATCACTGTATATGGTATTGAAATCTAATTCTGGTTCATACTATAAAAATGAATTACTGTTTATGCCATTAAAAACTAATTATCATTCATACTTTAAAAACTTAATTACAGTCGACTTGATTCTCATAAGTTTTTGTAAATAACAAACAGGGTCCTGAGCAAATTTATAATACCTCTATACCAACGTGATTTCCTAACCATCTGCTAAAGCTAAATTTTTATAAAAAAATTTGCAATGAATTTGACCCTTTGCGATCAAGGATACTTATTTCCAGAATTTTCCTCCTACGACAGAAAAATCTTCAGGTGAATATCCAAATTACTTTCTAGGATGTTGCCAAACTAATCAAGAACACTGATGCCAATAAGGCAACTGGTCCAGACAACATTATGAACATAATACTCAAGAAACTGCAAATAGTTTCTGTCTTATGAAGCTGTTCAATTGTTGATTAAGAGAGAAATACTTCCCATCATCTTGCAAGAGTTATTTGTCTAATATTTAAAAATATCCTCTGCATCTCAGTGTATCATGAGCAATTTGTTTAAATTTATAATAAGAAGTTGTCAACTATCTTAGCAAAAAGAAATGACTTAGTGACAAGCAATATAGATTTTGTTCTGCAAGATTAACAGTTGACTGTGATACTACACAAGATTAGTGAATTTATTGACGGGATCTTCATCCATAGAACGATAGCTCTTGATAAGCCATTAAAAGTCACTGCAATGAAAAGCTATTAATGGAATTTAACATTAAATTTACATGTAAATAAGAGAAACCATAAATCTGTTAAATTGTCTGATCACTTTATATAATTGACGATGACATCAGCTTGGGTGTGTGCATAATGTCAAAAGGCAAGATGCAAATTACTTTGATAACCTCTCATAGATGGATTTTGTTGTGGTTGCAATGTTTTTGTTTTTATCTTATTTGTATCCTCATCATCATGAACCAACCCCAAGCTATGGGCAAATACCTCCATTGCCTTGTGGATGTCTCGGCAAAGGCTAGGGGAGTAAACCTTGACAAAAATCTGGTTTGAATATTATATATATATATATACTAGCATGGATACCCAGCATTGCCAGGGTCGACGAAGTTTGGTTTGGTCACACCTGCTATACTAAGAATATTGAGCAGTTGTTCATTATTATATGTCAACTCCATCATTACCCCAACAAAAAATTTAAAAAATAAAAGAATGAATGAAAACACGAAAATGTACCCCCCCCCACCTCCAAAAAAGGAGAAGTATGTGACAAACTCTCAACCAGATATTTCGGCACTATAAACAATAACTAACACACCGCTAATTAATAAAATCAATTTTCCCTAATGTAATATGCAAATGACGTCACCTCTTAATTGTATATTTTGCAAGAATCATACTATATATAGAAATGAATGAAATATTAAATTAATAGGACTTTTGTATATATTAATCAAATTGTGAACAAATAAACAAACAGGCAGGAATACGAGTTTATATATATAGATGTAGTACTGATTTCAAAAGTTAAAAATAAGTGCCTTAAGTGCTATCAGCTAGAATCAAAACAGTGTTCCAGCCACGTTCCCTATCATTTAAGCTATCAACAGATAGATAAGAAAGATTTAAAATTAAACCGCTTCAAGCTATGAATTAATTTGCACATACACAAAAGCAATAGAAATATGTTGGCAAGTTGAAATAAACATTTTGCATTTCAACTTGTTGGCATATTTCTGTACGCATTATTCATCCAAACAAAGATTTTACTTGTTATGACTCATCCTTGGTGTATGATTATTATTTCCTGTTAATTTCAGTGCTATGTGACCTGTAGTTTAAGAGTTTATCAGTTAAATATTTTCACACACACACATACATACATTTACGGTTTTATTTATATAGATTCAAAAATGGGGTATATATTGGTCATGAAAATGGTTTATAACTGTGGATGGCAGAAAGACAGTTTCCGGACTGGATGTTTGAGACACTTGTTTTATCATGGGCTCAGACTCCTAACAGTCCGCATATGTAAAATGAAATGTTTAGTTTTTAATCATTTTTATTATTTGGATTATTTGGACTAATGTTCTCATCTTGAGTGTTCACAACGTTTCGGCTGATGTAACCTCCAACCTTTTTCAAGTGTATCTTGTTGCATTCTGGGATTTATAGAATAAGAGACAACGAGATGAATGGAGTTTCATTCTATATTAATAACCAACTTTATTTGTCATTTTCGTTAGTAGCATTAGTACAAGAGAGAAACAGGTTAGTAGGTTGAAATGTTCTTGTGTGAAGATAGATTCAATATATTGCCAGCTTGTTGAGGAGAGAATAGTTCTGTTTACATGTGTTTATAGCTAGTAGTCATTTGGATGAAGGAAGCTGGTTAAAGGAGAAAGAAAGGGAAAGGTCTTCAGTGTATTTACTTGTTGTCATGGGTGTGTGTGTGTCGGTGTATTGACGAGAGCAGTTTTGTAGCAGGACAAACAAAGTTCGTTTGGGTACTGCATGTGGAAATAAATGGGAGTTTGAAAGGTCACCATGTCAGCTTATTGTACTCCCGTTCGACCTGGGGTCCGGCAGAGTTAGGAAGAAAGAGGGTTAAGAGTTTCAGATTTCGCCTTCTATGTACTCGGTCACGTGATTGAGAGCTGGCTTGTGATTGGACAAGCCAGGGAGAAAATGGATTTCAAATCTTGAGCCGCAAGAATTAGCTCCTGCCTGTGATTGTAGCGAGTTTTGTCTGCTACAGATCTTTCTGTGAAACTCAGGAACCTGTGTGAACCTGTAACATAGTTGATAAAGTATTTGATAATTTACACTCTTCTGGAGGTTGAAGGTTGAATCCTCAGTGCAGGCGACACTCAAAATACAATTGCGAATTACTTTGGACTTCTACCTAGTCATGGCTGACAGAATGAGAGCATGCTAACCCCGTGAATTAAATGAAATGTTCTGTTCAAAATTCCGTGCAGATTTCCGAGTTCGACAGAAAGTTTCCCAAGTTCGACAAGATACACTTGAAGAAGGTGGGAGGTTACATCGGCTGAAACGTTGTGAAAATAGCACTCAAGATGAGAACAGTAGTCCAAATAATCTATGTATACTACTATAATAGCAATACATATTATCAATCCTCATCTAAAAAATTTGAAGCATCATTTATCTTTTTTCTTTGAATACTTTGCAAGACAAGATATTTCTTAAAACTGTATTACATTCCATCTGTCTAAGGGTTGTTGCATAATTAGCCAAATGGATATGCTCACAGACTACAGAATCAGACCTATTATGGTCATTTGCACGCTAATAGGTTTTCAAAAGTATGAACTCACAATTTCTCTCTCCAATCATATGTAAAATAACAACTTGCGTTTGATTAATCATATACAATCAATGGTTATAATATTTTTAGTTTTAGCATTGTATAACTCCCAAAGTTAATGTTATGGTAATCAGTTAAACCAAATGTGTTTATTTAGGTTTTTTTTCTTTTTCTGTTCATGTAGGAAAAAAGTTCCGCCAACCCAAGAGATTTATGACAGTTCCGAGTCCGTTGGTTGCTGTCCAGTGGTGGAGGGTAGGTTTAATTTTATCTGCTAATATCACAATTCATTGTAAGTAAACTTGCAACTGGAACTTTTTATCCTGTCTGCCTTTTTTTTTCTTTTTTGTTTATCTTTTATATAAATCTCACCTGTCTGTTTAAATGTATGTATGTATGTATGTTTGCATTTCTGCCTAAAACTTTCGACAGAGGCAACGGATTTTCACGAGATCAGTATCGTTTTGAAGCACGACCCTTTGGATTGACTAACCTTAATTTAAACATTCATCACTTCCGGTTTGGCGATGGGCACAACAGCAATGATGTCACGTTTTTTTTTTTTTTCACATTATTTTCCTCCTTCGTGGTATGGGTTCGAGCCTGCCTGCCTACTATCACTTTTTTTGCTTAACACACACCTCCAAACACCCGTGCACCGAGGCTAGTCTATTATATAAAGGGTAATTGTCTGTGAATTTGTATGTGGGTATGCCCAGTTAAAACTTGAAAAATATACAACAAACCCTTACAAAGTTGGTATTTTATTTATCAGTGTAGCCTTGGAGAAATGATATCTATGATTTAGAAAAAGACACGATTCATTCTTTGTCTCATTGAATGCTATCAAGAATTAAACGCAATTTTTAATCTTACTTTTTTTTTCAAATTGGAAAACGCTAACTCCAGATTTAATTTATTGTTCCTTAACTGTTTTCATTTCTCTACAAAGAAAGAGGGAGAAACATAGTTTTAGTAGTGCTCTGGAGGCATCCTTAATTTTATTTAGATGCTTCTGGGGGAGAGATATGGAACTTCACACTATTTAACATCTTCTAATTAGTTTTATATGGCCCCAGACAATGCTGGGTAACTCTGCTAGTTACTAACAGAAAAGTGTTAGCGTTCATTTCATTCACCGAATTTTGTTACATAACAAGAACCATGTCTAAATAAAAGTTTGAGTTTCGCCCAGGGATTTTCTAGATCTTTGTCTGACAAGACTTCAAGCAGAAAAGATGTGTCTAAGTGCTGTCCTCAATGGGGAGCGAGCAACATGCACTATATGGCTGAATATAGTGAAACAAACTATCCGTCTATCTTTCTCATACCCATGCAAGTAACTTGTCTGTTTGGTGTTTCCTGTGACTGCCTTTCTTTTTAAATAATCCAGAGCCCCCCTCCCCCATTAAAAAAACAAAAATGGGGAAAAATCTATATGAAGTACATACACAAGATGAAACAAAAATATTGTAGTTTCATCACGGATACGTACATCATACAGATTTTTGTTTATTTTTTGCTTGTAATATTTAATACTGATTGAATACATTGGCATTATTTAGCATCCAAGTTGAACCTGCATCCATCATCATTCACAATATTTAGGTTTGATTGCATCAATATGTGATGAGAAGCTTCAGTTTTAAGAGTTGAATGACGGTCTTTATTTATTGTTTTTGTTTACATGTGAATATTTTTAATTGAATGATACGTTTTATTTTTTATTATAGATTTGCTTAGATGAAGCCCAAATGGTGGAGTGTACTTCGACTAAAGTATGTTTGACATTTAACATTTTTATATTCATTAATATTTTATTACAATAGTTTTTTTTGTTTTCATAACGTGATTTTATTATAACGTGGTTTTGTTGTTCATTCTTTTTTTGTGGACTGTTATCCTCATCTTCATAGTTGTTGTTGTTTCGCCATGTTTCAACCAACTCATCCTCTGGCCTTCTTCAGGTGATTAACTGCGATGAGGTAGGAACGCTGAGTCTCGTAACTGTATCCCCAGTAATTACTGCCTTCCATCGTTGTCTCATGTTGAATGAATACACAAATTATGAAGCCTCATCTCAAAGGATTCCAAAAAATAATATATGATACCATTCACTACAGACCCAACAATGGAAAACCAGATAAGATCTCAAAATTGGATTTATAAAACCATAAAATCCAACCTTGATCGCCCTTCAAGACTCAAGGCGTTGAGTCTCTATGGTTCCAGGTGAGTATTATCTGAAGATAGCGGTTTCAATCCTATCCAAACAGACCAGAGGATTAGTTGGCCAAAAATGTGGTGAGACAACAATTATGAAAGGCAGTAATTACTGGCGATTCAGTTACAAGACTCAACATTACTATCCTGTTGTGATTAATCACCTGAAGAAGGTCAGAGGATTAGTTGGCCGAAATGTGGTGAGATGACAACAACTATTGAAGGTAGTAATTACTGAGAATAAAGTTAAGAGACTCAGCATCCCTATCCCATCGTGATTAACCGCCTGAAGAAGGCCAGGGGATGAGTTGGCCGAAACGTGGTGAAACAACTATGAAGATGAGGATAACAGTCCTCAGAAAGAATGAATGTACAAATTATGAAATTTCATTTCAAAAGGATTAAAAAAAAAAAAAATGGTATAACGTTATTTTATTATAAATGTGATTTCTAAATAGATTACTGACTTAATGGCTTTATTTTAATGTTCATGTTGCATGACATTTTCAACGTTAACACAAACAGTTTACAAATTTCTTTCCAATAAATGCATGAGGTGCACACGTGCGTTTTTGCCAGTGACCTATCAAGAAACAAACCAGCAAAAAATCTTTTTACGTGCGCAGTTGCTGATCTTCATTCTTTGATTATTGCTTTTTCCATGTGTGGGCCGCAATCCTCTTGTCGTCGTTGTTGAGCTTCTGTTTAACTTAATACAAATCTACTCATGCATGATAACACAATGGATACTTACTGAGCTTTCAAAGGTTTTATTTTTTTTTTAAAGAATTGTTGTTTACGGGAGGAGAGACCAATATCTAATTCTAATTACTTCTTAACTTGTTTTTTCTAACTTAATCTTAAGATGATTACGTACAGACAGAGTCTTAAGGCAACATACATTTGCTTGGATTATCTCTACATTGTCAGACGTACATCGCCTCACGCTTATCGACTCTGACTGACTAGAAACTCTGTTCTGTTCCCCAAACATGCGACATCATTTCTATGTAATATCATTCGACACTTTAAATTCTAGCACATTTTCTCTAGGGAAGTAATCCTTGATAATCCTTTGCTTCAATCACGTCAACTGCAGATGGGTCTATTTATATTTGTTGCCAAGTTATCTTGACATGTGCTTATGTGACCCTCACCAAAATTCGTCTCTACTTATTGACATAGAATCCGAATAATTAACAGTTGTAGCCAGAGATGAGGAAGGACAAGTGAGTGTCTAAAAAAAAAGTCAACTCTTGAATCGGTTTTAAAAAACTGACTTTGACTTCCAACTTGTGCAAAAATTGTTGACTCCTGATTTCAGACAGAATCTAGAAATACTAAAATGGCCACCAATGTTTTAGTGCTCATATTCATAAATATCATGATGTGGTTGTCTACATAGTACCAGTTTTGAATATGACAGAAAAGGGGATAATACAGTTCTACTTTACAATTGGACCAGTAAAAAAAGACTTTTTATTCTTTGAACAGGCTAGGTGATTTTTTTGTGGGAGGCGGGGATACTCCAATTATAATAAATTCTTATTTCAATAATAATAGTTTTATGTTTTGTGAATTTAAAATATTTGCTTATTATATGATGTGATTGGGATATCAAACACACACAAAGGGAAGGTGAAGTGTTTTTTAGCTGTGGTGGGCAATCACCCAGAGATGGTGTCTACATTAGAAACACTTGTCCCCCATCACTTCAATGGGCTAGCATAAAGAAGCACATCATACCTATATAAATGTTGCTTCAATTAAAAAATACGACTTCCAAAGACAATTGGTTGCAGTTTTTAGTTCTTGTACAGAATCATCCTTAAAAAAACAAAAATAAAGAAAAAATCTGTATGATATACGTAACAATATTCCAAAAATCACATAAATTAATCAAGTAGTTTTATTTTTATAAAGAAAATAATTTTTGAGCCATTAATGAATATTCATAGGCATTACAACATAAATCTTGTAAATTTAAATCATTGAGTTATTTCCTTTTTTTTTTTTTTTTTAGATTGTTTTCAAAATGGCGAACAAGACAGCCATTTTTTGATTACTCATAAAGTTAAATTATCTTATTTAAAAATAAAACTACTTGATCAATTTAGGTGATTTTTGGAATATGATATTTTCGTTTTGTCACGGCTACATACATCATACAGATTTTTCTTTATTTTTCTTTTTTGTAATGTAGAGGGAATTCTGGATAGCAACACATTTTTTTAGTTCAGCACATGCAAACATACAAAATGGATATTAAACTAAAAATGATGATATTTACGGGTGTCACCATTTTATCTATCATGAAACTGTGGCAGAACAAAACGATTGCTCTCTTGAAGTTTTTGTGTATGAAGCATTGAAAATAAGTGAAATAATAAAAAATATATCAATAATTATTTAACTGTTATTCATGTACTTTCTTTATTCTGTTTAAAAATAAAACAGACAGCAGAAATGGCATCTCGTTTGACCGCTCTCAATAGATGGTGTGTCACCGGCACCCCAATCCAGAAACATATTGACGGTATGTCAGCTTTTTTCTGTTATTTTGTTTGAAAGATGAACAATTATTGATTTGTAAATACTGTTGGACATTCACAACTAAAACTTGGTGGACAAGTCAGGCATAAACTAAGGTTTACCGAAAGATTCACAATGAATTTTAATAATGATTCCATTTTTCGGAAGTTATCCTGTAATTATTTCATTAAGGTTACTAAAACATAAAAGAAATATGTACTTTGCATTTCATCAAAAAGAATAATACTTTTAGATGTTTTGATTTAATATATGTTAGAAAATATGATATAGGTTACTTATACATTCGATACGGAAGCCATATAAAATTTAAAAATGAAGTATGTTTAATTTGCATATGCCAACGACATTCACTCTTGGTGGGTTGAACCAGTCGCATGTATAGTTTTCATAGCTTAATATTTTACTGTTCAAATTTTCTTCCTTTTTTTTTTCTGCAAAAAAAAAAAGTGGGGGGAGTGGAGTTGCAGGTAACAGAGGTGGACAGTCGGCTGTATGGGCTTGCGAAAATTATATCAAAGGATCCTGGGCATGGCACCAAAATTATGTCTATGGTGTGATTCATAAAACTAGGTGGATTGCTAATCAGGGTTTGTTTGAAATCCATACAATTATACATACCTCCACAATAGATGTAAACACAAAAATAATACAAAACAGGAATGAATGATTTGAAAATAATTTTTATTATTAAGTGACAACATTGACAGCATGGAGGGGTTGTGGGGTAGAGCGTGTGTGTACCTGGATCCAGGATCGCTGCCTTGACCTAGGATCTGAGCGACTTTCTTTTGACATCATCTTTGCAAGCTTGGACAGCCGGCCATCTACCTCTGCTACCTGCAACTCCCCCGTTTGGAATAACTCTAGATAACATGTTCGTTTTCAAGTCCAATGTAAACAAATTCTTATTGAATCATCTTCTTAAATAATCTAATTTCTGGCCAGTCTCAACCATTATTGCTAATCTTAACATTGTTGTTTCACAGTCCTCCTGAGAAACTCATTAATCCTTATCCGTAGTTGCCTATGGACCTTGATACGTGGTGATTCATGAATATATAAAAAAAAATCGCATTAGCACCTGCTTCACCTCGAATTGTATCAGCAAAGTGCAAACATGAAGTACATTAGGATATTATTATTATTATTATTATTACTATTATTATTATTATTATTTTTATTATTATTATTATTTTTATTATTATTATTATTATTATTATTATTATTATTCTATTATTATTATTATTTTTATTATTTTTATTATTATTACTTTTATTATTATTACTTTTATTATTATTATTATTTTTATTATTACTATTTTTATTATTATTATTATTTTTATTATTATTATTACTATTATTATTATTATTATTTTTATTATTATTATTATTACTATTATTATTATTATTATTATTATTATTATTTTTATTAGTATTATTATTATTATTATTATTATTATTATTCTATTATTATTATTATTTTTATGATTATTTTTATTATTATTACTTTTATTATTATTACTTTTATTATTATTATTACTTTTATTATTATTATTTTTATTATTATTATTATTTTTATTATTATTATTACTATTATTATTATTATTTTTATTATTATTATTATTATTATTACTATTATTATTATTATTTTTATTAGTATTATTATTATTTTATTATTACTATTATTATTATTATTATTATTATTACTATTATTATTTTTATTATTATTAATATTATTACTATTATTATTATTATTATTATTATTATTATTATGATTATTATTATTATTATTATTACTATTATTTTTATTATCATTATTTTTATTATTATTATTATTTTTATTATTATTAATATTATTACTATTATTATTATTAATATTATTATTATTACTATTATTATTATTATTACTATTATTTTTATTATCATTATTTTTATTATTATTACTATTATTATTATTATTATTATTTTTATTACTATTATTATTTTTATTATTATTATTATTATTATTATGATTATTATTATTATTATTATTATTACTATTATTATTATTATTACTATTATTATTATTATTATTATTATTATATAAATTGTTTTTATATGTGAACATGTTTATTGTATCTATACATTTGTGTTTTGTAATATCTTCTTAACTAGAAATTTATTTTTAATATCTTTTCCTATTAGACTTGTATGGTCTGTTCCTGTTCCTTGGCGTTGATCCCTATTGGGTGCAAGAATGGTGGAATAAGTTACTCTACAAACCTTATCAGCATGGAAATAAGGAACCTTTGTTTAAGGCGATTGCGAGTGTCCTTTGGCGAACAGCTAAAAAAGATGTTCTCAATCAGGTTAATATTTTTTTCATCTTTCATTTCGTTATTGATGGAGGCATTTAAAAAAAAAATTCTTCCACTAAAACTTCTTTCATTAGATTGATTGACAAGAAAAATTAGGTTCTTGTCTAGAATTCCACCTACATTAAAAAACAAAAATAAAGAAAAACCTGGATCATTTATCGTAATTTACTGAATTTATACTAATTTTGCCATGATGCGTAAGTACATCAAAATGTTTTCACCTGAAATGTGTTTGCCACCAATGTAAACAAGTACCAAAATCTGTATGATGTAGGTATCCGTGACAAAATGAAAATATCATATTGCAAAAATTACATAAATTGATCAAATAGTTTTATTTTTATAAAGAAAATCATTTTTAAGCAAAATCATTTTTAAGCTATTGATGGGAATCTGTATGCATTACGACATCGTAAATCTCGCAAGTTACAATTATGTTGAGTTATTCCTCTTTGTTTTGTTTTTTTTTAGATTGTTTTCAAAATGGCAGCCAAGACAGCTATTCTTCGATTACTCATAAAACTAGATTTTCTTATTTAAAGATAAAACTTTTTGACTAATTTAAGTCATTTTTGGAATATAGTGTCAAACTCTGCAATCGGTACAGAATTTCAAACAGAATCCTTTATTTAATCCATGAGAGTAGCAAGAACGTGTGGCAGAACGGATATAAATACTAAGTTAGAATTAATTCCAAATGACAGTCTTCTCGAGGTTGAAGGTTCAATACTCCGTGAAAATTTTAATGCATGCAAGAACTGCCTTGAGAATTTAAAGCTCTAGTAGGAAAGAGTGATACAGTTTATTTTTTTGTAAGTTTCTATTGAGAGCTTTCACCTTAATTTAGTAAAAGATTTGGTTCTTATTCAGAATTCTTTCTACATTAAAAAAGAAAACTGAAGAAAAATCTGTATGATGTACATACACATGATGAAACAAAAATATCATATTCCAAAAATCACGTAAATTAACCAAGTAGTTTTCTTTATTTTTTTTTAAAATTAAATTTTATGAGTAAGAGCGGTGTGACTAACTTATATCATCATCTTGAAAATAATCTCCAAAAACCAAGGGAGATAACTCAATCATAATTGAAACTTTGCGAGATTTTTGTTGTAATGTAACAAATTCCCATTAATTGCTTAAAAATGATCTTCTTTATAAAATTAAAACTACTTGATCAATTTATGTGATTTTTTGGGATATAATATTTTTGTTTTGTTACAGCTATATACATTATATATATTTTTCTTTTTTTTTCTCATTGTTCCTATATTCTATTCTTTGGTTTCTGTTGATGCAAAATTATGTATGGAAGATAATTAGCAATGGTGTTTATTTTATTTATTTTTTTTTTTTTTTACAGTTGTATTGAATATAGTATTGAGTATAGTATTGATAATTTATCACACTTTTATTATCGTTATATTGAATTCTAAACTATCTCCACCCAGGTCTTTATTTATCCCTTTTTCTCTCAAGTACATCCTTATCACTTCCTTCCATATTGGTTCCCCAAATAAAGGAAGTAATTGGACCTAATAATTCATCCCTGTTCATTCGTCCACACTTTTCTCAATAACCACGCCTTGGATTTTTTAAAAAATTTTGTACAAACATTAGTCATGGTGAAAGTAAATTTTTGCCAGAACAGATTTTCCAGGATAACTCTGGTTGTTCCCCTAGGGGAATTTTAGGGAAAAACTGCCCCCAAATCTTTCATGCATTTATTTGTTTGCACTTAATAATCACGCCTTGAATTTTTAAAAAATTTTGTGCAAACATTAGTCATGGTGAAAGTAAATTTTCACTCGTGGAGGGAGACCCCACATGCTTGACTTTCACCTACCAACTGACCCACTACCTTGACTGTTTTATATCTACCAACTCCAAATTCTTATCAATTCTTTGAATGTGACCAAACCAATGAAGTCTCCTGTTTTGCACATATTTACTTATATTGTCCAGATTTAATCTTCCATCTGAGATTAACAGATCTAAACCCATTTTGAAAACTATTGTATCATTCTCATATCATTTCTCAACCCTCACTAGTTTTTTTTTAATATAGGGAGAATTTTACACAAGAACCAAGTAGTATTTGATGATTTAAGCATCGTTTTTGTTTTTTTTGCTTAACCTTTATTTTGCTTTCATTTCAGATTAACATTCCGTGCCAAACTGAGAACGTGGATTTATTATCGTTCATTCCAGTTGAAGAACATTTCTATCGACGGCAATATGGAGAATGTTCAAAAGATGCCATGAAAGTGAGAACTTTTTCCTTCGTCTTCTTCTTCTTCTCTGTTGTCTTCTTCTTTGTTGTCTTCATCGTTTAAGCAAGGTTGACCATAGATTGAAACTCAGATGGCAAGTGCTCATCTAAACTTTAATCTATTGTCGCCCTCCCCTCTGCCAAACTTTTGCAAAATATACTCATCTAGCTACAACCACTATCAACAATTTCCCCCACTCTCTATCTGTGCCTAAATCTAAACACAAATTCCATGAACAAAACTTTTTTCCTAAAATTGCCCACTTGTGGAACTCTGGTATGTTGGCCTGCTTTCCAGCTGAATACAATATGGTCGTCTTCAAGTCCAATGTAAACAAGTTCTTGTTGAGCCGTTCCCTTAAATAATCAAGTTATATCCAATTTCCACCACTAATGATTACTTCACTGCTATCTCGGTGGCAACTGTACACTCATTAACCCTTATCCTTGAGTGATCTTCAGGCCTTAATAAATAGCGATTCCTTTGTACAATAAAACCCCAAAAATATGTCACTTCCACACGGTCAGTTGCATGTTTGCTATGGTGGCCCAAAGTGACTTTCTCCATAAAACTCCATTTTTGTTGGTCCGTGTTATTACTCAAAATAATCTTTCATTCGTTCCAAGTCTTTCTCGTTTTTTTTCCTCACGTAATTGATACGTGTGGACATCTGTTTATACAACCAGAGTATCAGTTAACACATCCATACTACTGTTGACTGTTGCAACGCAGAAGTCTTGGCATCTTTAGCTTCAATAGCAGGAAGTCAGAACTAATTCTGTCATGACTGTGCACACTAATTAGCCAAAACATTTCACTTTTCAGACGTTATTCATTAGCTATATTAACCTGTTGTTGGTGCTTCTACAGAAATTGAACCAAACTAAATCGATTTTTGCCAAATGAGATTTACATAAACCATGAGAAAAAATTGAGTTAAACTGAGCCATCATCAAACAGTCAAAACTGTAAGAAAACAAAAAACAAAAAAAAAAAAACACTCACCATATTTTTTTTTTAGATGAAAAAGGATTTATTTTGAAGCTAAACAATAAAATAGTTTTTCTAATCTGTGAAATTTTTTAGTCATTTAAAAAAAAATCATATCTTTTTTTTTTTTTGTTCATCCATTTCGTATGATTATTGCTTTTTTTTCTCCCGATATCTTTCTAAAAAGAAATTTGGTACTTCTAGAAGAGATCACATAAAGGTTGTCAACATCCTTAAGTGGAAATAGAACAAATTGGATCTGAACTTGACATCTTTCTGTTGTTGTTATTGTTGTTGTTTGAAAGTGTTTCCGTCATCACCAAACAGTCAATTAGTACATAGTTTAGGGTTAAAAATAAAACTTGTCCTTCATGCATTTTTGTCCTTGTTTGCATTTTTAAACATTTTCTTTCTTCTAAGAAGTTTTCTTAGTGCTTCTTCGTTATTAGAACGAAATTAAAAAATCGAAATATTGAATTTCAAGTAAAACCAAGGGGATCTACTTAATTGTCATGTCGCAATGATGAACATATCCAAAAATTACGAAAAACGATATGGTAGAAAATTAAGTATTAATAAAACTAGTTTTCAAAAACCATTATGGAAAATTAATCTTTACTAAAAAAAAGGAATGTCACAGTAATGAACATATCAAAAAATTACAAAAAGTGATGAGATATAAAATTAATTATTAATGAAAACGGTTTTCGAAGACAATGAAAATCGACCTTAGATTTTCAAAGTTTTCAGAAAAGAATTACACGATTTTGAACTCTCCTGAGGTGGAAACAAAAGCCAACCACTTAACCATCTTGGCTATGAGTGAGAGAAATTGGTTATTGTGTTAAGTTAAGGGTTATAAAGTGAGTCAAAGAGGTTTGATTGACAGGTAGCCGCTTAATGAGGTCATCGCAGGAGCGTTACGATGACGTGGCAGTATTTTATTTACTGTGGGGCAGCTTTTGGGGTTTGTTTACTTTGTTTCAATGCGGGGCAGTTTTAGCTTCCTCAAGATTTCTAAAAGTATCTCTAGCACATCTTCTAAATAATAAAATACTCCACAGAAAGTAAAAAACAAATGTATAACAAATAAGCATTTCCATAGCCAATAAAATTTACTTTAAAACCTAAAATAATATTTTTGTATTTAAACTTATTTGAAAGCGTTTATTCAGTTCTAAAAAGAAAGTGTCGACATGATAAGTCACAGCTTTGAAGTCTAGATAATCGGTCAAGAATATAAAATTAAATCAAATCATCAACAGCAATAAAAAAAAATGCAAAAAAAACCCCCAAAAAACAAATATAGCACCACTAAAGTTTTGATAATCGCTCAAAAATAGAAAATTAAATATTGGTAGCCATAGAAGAAATGTTTTTTAGGGCCATTTTGGGGCGTATAGTGGCGTGTTAGTATTTTGTGCATATTTACATTTCCAAACCAATGCTGTGTTTCCATTTTGAGTGTGTTCCGTCTGAGCAAGGAAAGAGCAATATGCGTTTGATAACATTTTATGGTAGTTCCATGTGCGCAAGGAAAGAGTTAGCAATGCGTGTTAAAATGCCAATAATTCTCAAACATTTGTTAGATCTTGCTGCAGTAAAATTTTAAGGGCTCCAGTATTTAATTTTTAAAATTTTGAGCGATTATCAAGACTTCAAAGATGTTATATATGCTTTTTTAGCAGAATTGCATCATGTGTAGGAATTGATTTTATTTTATATGTTTGTGCGATTATTGAATGTTGAAAGATGTTATGCATGTATTTTTTCTACTTGCCTGTAAATGTATGTTAGCATGCTGAATTGTTAAAAATAAGTTGCCAGTATTTATGAAACTTTAGGATAATTTTAAGGTTACCCGTATTTAATTTTTTTGTTTTGAAGTGATTATTATGTTTGTATTTGATTTTTTTAGCAGTATTGCATCCTGTAGAGAAGCGTTCTTTTTTTTTTTTTGTTAGAATGTTTTCTCAGAATCCACCATGCAATTATTTTATTGCAGTAATCTGTAAGAAGTATATTCCACTTAAATGTAAGCTTTTTACGGCATCTGTTATTAATTTGTTAGGTGAAAGTATGCAATAGTTTCAAAACCGTATCCCCTCCTTGCATTTGTAATGGGTTTCTAAATAATCACATGATTATTTCAGTGCGCTTCAGTAAATCCATAAGTCTAAAAGGAATATAATGAATGTCGAAAGAAGAAAAATTGATTATATAAAAGTATGAATTTAGAAAAAAAAAAAAAAAGTTAACATTATTCATCAAAGAGCAGCATATATGTTTTGTGTAAACATCGCCCTCCGCTTGTAGGCAATCAGAATAAGAAAAGAAAATGTTATCGTAACAAATTAGTTAATGTGTAGAATTAGATGTGTAAAGGAAAAAAATAAGCAAACATAATTCATTAAACCCGACTGATATCGGTCAACAACTACTCGTATGTTGTTTATATTTGACGACAACTACAAAGAAAGAATTTAGAAGATAGGTATTGTATCTAGTAGTAAATGTATGTTTGTGTATGTTTTAGTCTTAGCAGAAAAGCTAAACAGTCATTCGTTATGTAGAAAGGGTGGACGATGCATTCGCTGTTATTAAATGTTGTAAAATAAGTGCCTTTTAACTGAAATTGATGCCGTGCAAATAAGTATTTGTCCTTTACGGGGAAAAATAGGTACTCCTTTCTCTAAATATGTTGCAATTGTGGTGGTGTTGCTCCTAGGATGTAATGTAATATCTTATTATCACAATTGAATTCTTTATGATGTATGTATTTGTCACGCAACGAAGATGTCTTTTTTAATTACTAAAAATAGTAAAACTTGATTTTCTTAATTACTAGCAGTTCAGCCCAGCTTTGCTCGGACCCTATGTACTGTTCATAACTTTATGTGCATATATATATATATATATATATATATATATATATATATATATATTAAAAAGTTGGACTCATGTCCAGGTAACCTACATCTAAAATTTAAAGTGTTTAGACCGAAAATTCACGGAGGAGTTTGGTAGATTCTGCAAAGGTCAACTCTTTCAGCTTTGACCTCTTGGCAGCTAAATTTTCGCCTAAAAACTGATAAAAAGGTTTGCTGCATGTTTGAATACCCTTTGTGTAAAATTTCAAATGTTTAGATCCAAAGTTGGCTGAATAGTTTGCTAGAGACCACAAAGGTCAAATCTTTTGAACTTTGACCTCTTGGCAACCAAATTTTCAGCCAAAAACCAATTAAAAAGCTTGCCCTATGTCTGAATACACTTTATATACAATTTCCAATCTTTAGACCAAAAATTGGCTGAGTAATTTGGTAGAGGCCGAATAGGTAAAATTTTTTGAACTTTGACCCAATTTTGACCCCCTTAACATTTATTGCTTTGGGCTCAAATCAAATTAAAAAGTTTGATCCATGCCCAAGTAACCTACATCTAAAATTTCAAGTGTTTAGACCCAAAATTGGCAGAGGAGATTGGTAGAGTTTTCAAATGTCAAATCGTTGAACTTTGACCCCTTGACAGGCAAATTTCTGGCCAAAAACTGATTAAAAAGATTTTCCCAAATCTCACTACCCTGTATATCAAATTTCGAGTCTGTAGACTGAAAATTGACAGAGTAGTTTGGTAGGGAAATGTACACACACACACACACACACACACACACACACACAGACAATTTCACTTTTATAGATTTATAGATTAAAAAAAAGCTACTTGATCAATTGACTTGATTTTTGGAATATGACATCTTTGTTCCATGACAAGTACGTACATCGTAAAGATTTTTTCTTTATTCTTGTTTTTTTTTTTTTCAAATAAGTGTAATTCTAAATAAGCACCTTGTATTCTTCTGGCAGCTTTTTTTTTTTTTGCTAATGCATGATATGTTTTTATAAATATCTTTGCTTTTATTTTCAGCAACTGGCAAAATTTAGGCACAATACGACAAAACTCAGTGATATTGATCGGAAAATTTTGAGCCGTGTAAGTAAAAAAAAGGTTTATTTGAAATCCCAACTGTAAATATTGTTAGCTCAGATTTTGGAATTTGGAATGACGATTTCCAAACACATTTGTGAGAGTAGAGTTTGTGGACTCTGAATAATAAATTTTATTTTGTATTAAAATTTTATTTGCTTATTTTATTTTTTCGTAATATTTAGTGTACACTAATATTTTTCACTGATAAATAAATATACCCGTAAGTGGTAAATGTTAAAGGTTGCGGTCAAAGAAGAATTCAAGAAACAAAATTCTGTATAACTATTAAAATGGTTGTTTTTGTTAAATATCGTTAAATGAGGAATCATTTCCATTGTAAAATCCATTTAGTATTATGCATGTAAAATTGAGTAAAGCATTGTTAAAATGTGTTAACATTAGATGAATAAACTAAAACAAAACAAGATGGCCACCAATTTTGATCCAATGTTGTGTTTATTTAAAAACAAAACTCAAATTTAAACTCAAAATGATTCTTCATTTAATAATATTTATTAATAATAACATAATTTAATAATATTTAACAAAAATAGCAACATACTTGCATTTTTAATCTATATACTAAATTTTTTCTTGCGTTTTTCTCTGACTGCAATCTTTAAACATTACCAAAACAATAATAATAAGATTTATCCGAACTAAATGTAGTGTATCTTTTTATGTTCATGTTTTGTATGTAAATAGTCATATCTAATGATATTTTTGTAACAATCGCACCAATTAAGTTTTTCAACTAGGGTGGCTGATAGTATCCTTAAGAATTCAATATTAAATCTCTTCAACAGGACATTTTTATTTAAAATCTACTCATAATTATGCATGTAAAATTGAAAAAAAAAAGTACACTTCGTTTTTAAATAAACATGACATCAGGTAAACTTTGGTTGCCACTTATTATGTTGACACATTTCAAGTGTGCTTTTTTCAATTTTACATGCATGATACTAAATAGATTTTAAATGGAAATGATTTCTCATTTAGCAATGTAAAACAAAAACAATGACCACCATTTGTAGCCTATACAAAATTTTTTTCTCGCATCCTTCACTGCAACTTTTAATATTTATCCTTCATAGATGTTATTTTATTTTTGAACTGCCATGTTTCACTGGAGTCTTAATATAAATAAGCACCTTTTATTTTTGGATTAAAAATGTGAAAATCAGGTTCTTGTCCAGAATTTCCTCTATACTTAAAAACAAAAATAAAGAAAAATCTGTATGAAAAGAAAATATTGTATTCCAAAAATCACATAAATTCATCAAGTAGTTTTGTTTTTAATTAAAAAAATCGTTTTTGGAGTGATTAAATGGAAATTCATAGACATTGCAACAAAAATCTCGCAAGTTTGAATTACTGTTGAGTTATTTACCTCATTTCTGGAGATTATTTTCAAGATGGCAACACAAAACTGTCATTCCTCTCTTATCCATAAAACTTGATTTTCTTAGTTAAAAATAAAACTACTTGATGAATTTACGTGCTTTTTAAAAATATATTTTTTGTTCCATCACAATGTTTCTTTATTTTTGTTTTTTTTAATATAGGGGGAATTCTAGGCAAAAACCCATTAATTTATTAGAAATTAAAAAACAAATATGCTGCATGTACCTGTGACAAAATAAAAATATCATATTCCAAAAGTCATATTAATTAATCGAGTAATTTTATTTTTAAATAAGAAAATCAAATTTTATGAGTATTCGAGAAGTAACGGTCTCATTTATCATTTTGAAAAAATCTCAAGAAACAAAGGGAAGATAACTCTACAATACTTTATGCTTACTAGATTTATGTTGTAATGCCTATGAATTCCCATTAATTAAATTTCTTTTTACTTATTTAAAAATAAAATTACATGATTAATTTACATAATTTTTGGAATATGATATTTTCATTTTATCACGGCTACATACATTGTACAGATTTTTCTTTAGTTTTGTTTTTTGATATAGAGGAAATTCTGGATAGAACCAAAAATTATTTCAAATTTTTATTTCGAATTTAATTTTTGATTAAAAATTTTTTTTTTAATATTTTCAAATTACAGAAAATGCAAAACAATCTGTTTTTATCGATTTTTATTTATTTTTTATGTCAGTTGTTACAACCGTTAGTGAAGCTTCGACAAGCTTGCTGTCATCCTCAGGCTGTAAGAGGAGAGTTTCAGTATATGAACAAAGAGTAAGTTGAATTATATTTTTTTACAGTGAATGGAATATGATACTTTGGTTTCAACGCACATCATCCAGATGTTTTCTTTATTTCTGTTTTTTAAATATAAGAGAGATTCCATGTTACCGTAAACTGTTATGTCCTGTTTATTATTTTTTTACTTGTTCTACTTATTAAACGTCTCTATTGCTATTCTCTTTTACTGTTTCTTGTTACTTTTCACTATTCTTCTTACGATTGCTTTTACTTTTAAGGGTACTTTTACGTGTCTGTGTTCTTACATATATGAGTGTGCGTATGTATGCTCTTATCCTACAGTTTCTTGCCTTGGAAGGTCTCGATGTGTATGTGCAAATAACATCATGTGTACATACCTGCTTACCTTGGCCAGCATATGATGCTTTCTTGGATGCTGGTCTCCATCTCATTGGGAAGTGGTCACTGCAGACAGATGCATCGATAACAAGAAGATGGATTTGAACCTTCAATTCTTTTATTAAAGGCAAGCCTATCATCTGGACCCTGGTTGTCTGAGACCCGAGATTTCCCGTCTGCATTCTCTGCTGCCCAATACCAACTCTCAGCCCACCTACGACCACAATTCAGTATCGCCCCTAATTTCTGGTGCATTCTATCTAGGTGGATACCTGTCAAACCTAACCTTCTGTGACCCTGCTAAATCACTGATGGGAAATCCAAAATGCTTATATAAATTCTATTTCTAAAAACTACCTATATAGTATTTAAGCTGGGATTCCCAATACTACATCTAGACAAGAACCAAACATTTTATAGGTGTACATAGTGTGTTTAACATTAGCAAATTTTCGTTTCAAATTGTTTAAGAAAAGATAAACAAAGAAAAACAAATATCCTCCTCCTTTTCCTCCTCATAAGCAATATTTATTTTCATAAAAAATAAAAACTTTTTCCAAAATTACTGAATTCAGCATTAAATAATCGTGGAAAGGTTGCTATGCTGTAAAACAAAACATCCAAACCAAACTCCATTAATAAATATTTAAAAATATAAAAAATTTGAAGCCAAAATCTTTTTCCAAAATTACTGGATTTGGCATTAAATAACTTGCAAAAGGTTGGTAAGCCATAAAACAAAACTAATTATACTAAAATGTTTAAGGCAGGGCAAACATAAAAGAAAAAAAGCATAGTCATCATTAGGACAACAGAATATTCTTTTCATTGTTTTGATTCTCGAGTACATATCCAACAAAATTAGATACAGTTAATCAATCGAGAACCACGTCAGTCTATATACAAGCATATGATATCAATGGATACACACTCGAGAGTCAAAACAATTAAAAGAATATGCTGTTGTCCTAGCCCTAGTCATCGTTATCTTAATGAACAATATTTTCGAAAAAGTAAATGTTGTGTTTACAAGTGTGTGCATATTTGTATTTGCATCAAACATTTTTTTTTCCTTTCCATTTGCAAAACTCCTGCTCTGCAAAGTTAAAAACAAAAACAACAGTTTTCAAAGAATAAGTTGGATTATATTTTCACAATGAATCAAATCTGCCTTGTAGAAATCTCTGAAGTGCATCCCTAAATTCCACAAGGAAAATAATATTTATTCAAAATTTTCTTTTATTTAAAAAAAAAAAAATTTTAATGTATTTTTTTTTTGTGTGGGCAAATAAATAAATTGGAAGCAAACTATATTACAAAGCAAAAATAAAGAAAAATCTGTATGATGTGCGTACATGTGACCAAAAGAAAATATTGTACACCAAAAATTATGTAACTTGATCGGGTAGTTTTTATTTTAAAAAAGAAAATTAAATTTTATTAAACTATGAGTGATTAACTTTTGACGCCATCTTGAAAACAGTCTGAAGGAACATGAGAGATAACTCCAAATCGAAATTTTAGAAAGCCATTCTTAATATGGAGAGGGGAATACTAGGAAAATACAAATTTGCTTAAAAATGATTTTCTTTATAAAAGTAAAAGTACTTGATCAATTTAGGTGATTTTTGGTGTATGATAATTTTGGACAAGCACTCATAGTTTTTTAGATGATGATCGATAATTTGCATTATTTGCATTATTCAGCCATTCTCATCTTAGGTTTCACAAAAAAAGCAAAAACAAATAGCAGCAATAATAATAATAATAGTAGCAGCAGCAATAAGTAGTGGGATTCTTAAGTGTTTTTCCTGAAAATATTGATAACTATGAATTATTTTTCTCTTTTTTTTTTAATTCATATTATTTAGATTTTTCCAATTTCTGTTCTCATCTTGAGTGTTATTTTTGTCAATGTAACCTCCAACCTTCTTCAGGGGTATCTTGTTGAACTTGGAATCTGCACAGAATTTTGAATGGAACCCTTTGTTTAATCCATGGTGTAGGGGTAACATGTCTGTCAGCAATGGCTGGGTATAAATCTCAAGTAATTTGCAATTGTATTTTGAATATCACCCTTACTGAAGATTGAACCTTGAACCTCCAGAAGAGTGTAACTTTACAAATGAATTTTGCACAGTACTTTATCCACTATGTCACAGATCTTTGAAATGTAGAAATGCATAAATTATAGTTATTATTTTTCTTTCCAATGCATACACAGATGTGAAAGCTGTTGTTTGTTTTCTGGTATTCCAAAATTATGAATCAAAACAAATGCTTATACTATCCCCCAAAATATGCATCTGGCAGCAGACAAGTCATATTATTACACATCTAAAAATAAATTCATACAACAAATGTAAAATTTATTGTGATAATTTTTTGAACGCAAACTCTTCACAAGTTATTGTTACTGTCTATTTCAGATCATTATTTTATTAAGTTTAACCTGTTGTACCCAGGTAAAATAAAAAAAAAGGTACCTTTCAAAATATTCTGTATAATCCATGATTCTTTCACTCACAAAAAAGGTCACCTTATACCACTGGAAGATACCCCCCCCCTGCAAAAAGAAAATCATGATCCTTTAATTTTTATACTTTATTGTGATTATTAATACTTTTTATTTTCTCATCATTGGCCATTTATTCTCGATGGCAAGTTGAGTTCTTGCTTTTTCTTTTGATCAATATCATATTTTTTCATGAATTTGTTTTAGTCTTCTATAAAACATTGTTTTTAATCATCACATTACAATCTTGTTACAATCTTGTAACTCTCACTTCCCTTATTTTGTCATTTAGTCCTCACATTCCATGAACAATGTTTCTGACAAAGGGGGAAGGATTGCTGTTCTCTGGGCCAGAATCTCACACTTATCATTGGCTAGTTTTTGACTTTGAAATGATATTTTCCTTTTTTCTTTTTACATTTTTTTTTTTTCACAAAGGAGTCACCACTTATCAATGCCTGGAGGCCACTCGAGGATAAGGGTTAATAAGTGTACAGTAGTCAATGGGATAATATCTTAGTAATCGTTAGTAATAAAAATTTGGTAAATTGGATTACTTAAGGGGGCGGTTCATCAAGAATTTGTTTATGTTGGACTTGAAGACAACCATATTGTAGTCAGCTGAAAAGAAGGCAAAGGGAAGACAGTTCCACAGTTGTGCAGTTCCAAGAAAGAAGCTTTGTTCATGGAATCTATGTTTAGGTTTAAGCACAGATAAAAAGTGGGGGAAATTATTGATAGTGGTTTCAGCTAGATGAGTGTTTTTCGTGAAAGTTTGGCAAAGGGGACCATAGATTGGAGCTCAGCCAAGCACTTTCCATTTAAATAACGATAAAGTAGAGACAGGCTCACAACGTCTCTTCTGTGGGGAAAGATGTCGCAGGAAAGAGAAAAGGGCATCCCCCATTAGGTTACGAAGTCTATTTTGAACTTTGTGCTCTAAACAAAAACGTTCATTTCGAAGACGATCAGATTTTATCAAGAAACCTACTACTAAACGTCGGTTCTTCTGCTTATATGGTGATAATACTTATCAAATGCACTTGTTATGTTAGGCTGTATAAGGATGTTAACTTTGGTCAGAATTGAACTGTTCCTTTTTTTAATCAGATTTTTTTGATTATTGATTTTCAATACTTATCGAAGGCATTCAGATACAAAATCTATCTAAGAACACTCTCAGACACATAAAGTGTATTTGTGTGAATTATAAAAAAAATCATCTCAACCATTCTGGAGTCCATAGGGAACAAACTGACGTACATATACGGACACGATACATTTTATATATATAAGTCGAGATAATATATATTTTATATATATAAGTAGAGATAATATATCAGTGTCTATGAGCAAAAATTATATGCCAAATATAAATTACTAGCCTATCCATGACCCATTGGGTCAGTATCATTTATGGCTAGCTATGGAATCGTGAGTATATTAATTATGGCAAAAAATATACACATTTGTGCATACGACAATGGCCATCGCTTTTAGCACAACGAATTACATTGCTTATTATCTGGAAAACTGCTTATTTGCGGAAAATTTAAATGCAATATTCATTTTCAGCATAGTCGAAAACCTATAAAAGTCATCATTTTAAGGGAAAATGTTAAGGTGGAAATCAAGTAAAAATTGACCAAAAACTTCTATTTTTATATTTGCTTTAAAAAAAAAAAAAAACTACATTATATACAGTGTTGGTCATCCGAACTTTAAAATTTGTCTGATGTCACTTCTGCCGAATGACTTTGCAACAAAAAAAAAAAGTGTGACTTAATGAAAGCACTTATCACAAGTCAATGGTCATAACTTTTACCGTTGGATATGTTGTCACTGATCTGAGGGAGATAACTCTATTTTACTAAGACATTAGCGTACAGTGAGCAGCCACTTTTTAGCCACTTTAACTCCCAAGTTTATTTTTTCTTATTAGTTAGTGTGAAAAAAATTTATTTTATTTAAAAGAAAAAAAAGCTGATATTTGGGCTTGACAATGAATTCTCTGGAAAATGCAATGCAAACTGCAGAGTGAAATGTAATATCTATATATCTATAAAAGTGAAAGTGTTGGTCTGTTTGCCTGATTGTCTGTCTACATTTTCCTACGCAATAACTCTGTCAATTTTCAGCCTACAGATTCGAAATTTGATATACAGGGTACTGAGATTTGGGAAAATCTTTGTAATCGGTTTTCGGCCACAAATTTGGCTGTTAAGAGGTCAACGTTCAACGATTTGACCTTTGAGAACTCTAACAAACTCCTCCGGCAATTTTGGGTCTAAACATTTGAAATTTTAGATATAGGTGCCTTGGATATGGATCTAACTTAATAATTTGATTGAGCCCAAATGTTAAGGGGTCATAATAGGGGTCAAAGTTAAAAAAATTGACCGCTTTTTTTTTTTTTTGCTCAACATTTCAACACGCCGGGCTGAAATGCTAGTTTATCAAATAAACAAGTTTGAGGAAAGTTTTTAGTACGAGTCTAAAAAAACAAAAACAAAAAAACTTTTACTTATCTTTTTTTTTTATTTCATTTTTCTTTTTCTTAGAACAATTTAAAACATTTTCATTTAGTTATATTTAGAGTCATTTTAACTTAAAAGAAACAAAAAAGAAGCTGGTATTTAAACATTTTTCCATGCAAACATTTCAATTTATCTGTTCCAAATATCAACTTTCTTTTTGTTATTAATGTTTTGTAATGTTAAATTTTTTGTATTTTTTTAGCGTCTCAAATTGTTGTATGAAAAAAATGAACTAAAGAAGTTTTAAACTCTTAAAAGAAAAATGAAAATGAAAGAAAGTTTTTTTTTTTTTTTTTTTTTAATTAAAGAATCATACTAAAAAAATTTGTGGCATTTCCTGAAGAATCTTGGATTGGATTCGAATTATTGTTTGTTTTAACTAAAAATTAATTGTTTGAAAATGATTCCAACTTGTAATGAAAGTTAAATAAAAGTGTAAAAGAATACCTCTAAAAATCAGGCTTAAAAAGATAAGTCTTTAGTTGATACTCTGGAGCATTTTTACCTAATATCATAATTTTTTTTTTTTTAACTAAAAATTTATTGTTTGAAAATGATTCCAACTTGCAATGAAAAATACAAATAAAATTTGTAAAATGCAGATGAAAAAAAAAAAGCAAAAGGTATTTAGTTATGTTTTTATTTGCATATTTTAAACGCCATAAATTTGTTGATTCAAAAAAAACAAACTTTCATGGCTTTGTTTTTATGTAATTATACATATTCAAAATTTTTCAAACCGGAAGTTGTAGACCGGAAACATGGTTTCAACACTCAAACAAGACGATTTGAGTTTTAATATAATAGATATAACAAATATAATTTATCAGCATAAATATCTGTAAGGAAAGAAAATGATGTATTTGTTTTTTATTGTATTTAAATGTTTTCTGTTTAGAACAATGAGTATGGAAGAACTTTTGGAGTCTTTGATTAAAAAAGGCACCGTAGAATGTGAAGAGAGTCATCGTCAGGCAATTTCTACTCGCCATGGACTTGCTGGAATTTCCATAATCAACAATAAGGTGAGTTTACGTTCTAATTATTTTAGTTATTATCTAAAGGAAAATTGTACTTCTGTCTGCACACACATGTGAGCATGCTCAGCTAAAAGTCAGAAACTACACAAGACACACTTATAAACCTTGCGTTATCAGGTTTATAAGTCTCTAAATATGAAGTAGTCAATAACTTTTATGTTACACAAGAGCATATAAATAACTGCATATTAATAGAACTTAAAATTTTCAATATAAATTGTTTCAATTTTGTTTTTCAAGCATAATAATTATCTCAAATCTGAATGTAGTTTTTAGCTGCGAAATATGAAACATTGGTTGTTAGTAACTGATGATTTGGGTAACAGTATCAGGACTTCTCCTTTGCTTTCCTCTATTTCTAATTTTTAAAAATAATGAAATATTGATCAGGACTAAATATTAAAATCAATTCAAAATAAATTTTGCTTTTATAGATTAATAATTGACCGAAATTACTGATTAAACAGATTTCTTTATCTACTCTTTTGTCATTAAAATTATGCCCACCTGTCTAATAGGAGAAAATTTGATTTTAATCTATTAGTTAAAGGGCAGATGCTGGTGTGTTTGTATGTCCAGGTAAAACTTAAAAACAAAAAAAAAAACACAAACCCCTACAAAGTTGATATATTTTTTTTTAATTCTGGAAAAAAATAATACCTAAACTTTAGAAAAAAAGATTCATTCCCGGGGGGTCAAATGGTTATTTTTATCATTGAATGTTATTAAGAATTAAACACAATTTTTAATGTTTTCATGAAATAAGTCAGCATTTTTTTCAAATTGAAAGCCGCTCACTCCAAATTTAAGTTTCTTCACTCTTATCATTTCTCTTCAATGAAAACTTAGTTTTACTAGTGCTCTGGAGGCATCCCTAACAGCACTCTAAAAACCTAAAATTTATTTTTTCACTCCTCATATAAAAAAATACTCTTCTGGTGGGGGAAAGAAATTTAGCACTATTTAACATCTTCTATTTAATTATTTATAGCTTCAGACAATGCCGGGTAGCCCTGCTAGTCTATTATATAAAGGGTAGTTATCTGTGTGTTTTTATGTTTGTAAAATGCTTAGATTATTCTTTTAACATCTATATATCTAAAAGCGAAAATGTATGTATGTATGTGTGTATGTTTGCTAAAAACTTTCGACAGACACAACGAAAATTTGCAAACTCGGTATCATAGCGAAGCCCCATCCTTTGCTCGAAAAATATCGAAAAATTGGCCGAAAACGTTCATTTTTCCCCCTGAAATCGACAATTTTCGACAGGGGGGGGGTCAATAAAAACGGTCTTCTCGTGACGACGAGCGGTTCTACGCATGCGCCAGATGACGTCATGACCTGATTTACTTTAAATAGTTGAAAAACTGACTAAATTTCATGTACGTTGCGTTAGGTCAGTTGATTAGCGCATTTGTTCATTATCTAAACGTTTTGGGTTCGAATCGTGGTGTGAGATGTCTTTTTTTTTTTCGATTTTTTAAATTTAAATATTGAACCAGTGTTATTTAAGCTATTTTTCACGTAACGTTCGTTTTTCTGTTTTTTTTTTTTACTTCGCTTATCCACCCTCGACCACACATCCAAAAACACCCGGGTACCCACCGATTTTTTAAATTTTGATATCGAAACAGGCTTATTCAAGCCATTTTTCACGTGTTCGTTTTTCTGTTTTCATCGTTCTTTTGCCTTACGTTAGTTTTTTTTGTGTTTTTTTTCAATGTTTTGATTACCCCCCCCCTTAATTAAAACGTTGTTTTCTTTTTTTACTTCGCTTTTAACAAACAAACCTGGTCATTGACGTCGTCGTCGTCACGCTCGACGACTTCCGTGCGTGCACCTGTCAATTTGGTTCTTACTTAAATAAATTCAAACATCTTTCAGTAACTCATTCTGGCTGGCCGATTTTATTTTCAAACTTCGTCTCAGGGCTTCGGGTTCGACCCCCCCCCCCCGATTTCTTTTTTATTTAAGAGCACACACCACACACCTCCAAAAACTCGGGCAATGCCGGGTACCCCCGCTAGTCTATAATATAAATCTCACCTGTCTGCTTAAATGTATGTATGTTTGTATGTCTGCCTAAAACTTTCAACAGAGGCGACAGATTTTCACAAGATCAGTATCATTGTGAAGCTCGACCTTTCGGGCGACAAATATCGAAAAATTGGCTAAAAACATTAATTCCTTCACCCTCAACTGGGCACTATTCTACAAGGAAGGGTTGCTTTTTTCGCCTATATTTTCGAATGACATCCCCTCTTTTCGATTGACTAGCCTTAAATTAAACCTTTGTCACTTCCGGTTTGGCAATGGATGCAATGGTAAAGACGTCACTGTTTTTTTTTCACATTCTTTTTCTCCTTCGCGGTACAGGTTTCAGCCTGCCTGTCTCCTATCACATTTTTTTTTGTCCTCAACATACACCTCCAAATACCTGGGCGACGCCGGGTACCTAGGCTAGTCTTAAAAGAGAGAAATGGGTTGGACAGAGGTAAAAGAGTGTTGGGAAGAAAGATGGTAAAATGGAGAATAGGGGAAAATGATAAAGAGACAGTGAAGGGGAGAGAGAGAGAGAGAGAGAGAGAGAGAGAGAGAGAGAGAGAGAGATGAATAGAAGTTTAAATTTATAGATGTTGCACATACCATTTAACTTTTTATTTAGTTTTTTTTTCCTGGGCAATGCTGGATAGCTCTGCTAGTCTGTTGTATAAAAAGCAGTTGTCTGTGCTTATGTCCTGCTAAAACTACAAACCAAATCCCTACAAAGTTGGTATTTTTTTTATCGTGTTGCCCCAGATGAATAATATCTAAAATTTAGAAAATTTTATTCAGTCTTCGACCTTAAACTGATACAGACTTCATCAGGTGCGGGTAGCATGCTTTGCAGGTACGAATTTATGCTGACTCATTCCTTGAAAAATCTACATAAGCGAGAGTTGTCTGTCTGTATGTGTGTGTGTGTATCCAAAAAGAAAGGAGTGGGCTAGACAGAGATGATAGAGGGAGGGGGGAGAGCGGAGTAAAAATAGAATTTTTGCACTTTTGCCCTGGGCAATGCCAGATAGCTATGCTAGTTTATATATAAGATTAATAAGTGCAATTTTTTTTTTTTGCTTTTTTAAAAATATTTTCCAGTTGGCAGATGCTGTAAATTATTACCGAGATGTATTGGCAGTTAGCCGTGAACATGAGAAGAATTTGAGGGTGGATAATCTTCAGCTGTTGCATTGCTATCATAATCTGCATGAAATTTTGCAGTTAAAACCTGATGAAATCAGCCACTCTTTGGACGATGATAACCTTCAACAAAAGGTAAGCGACCATCATTTTTGTATTAATAAAATCATGAGACATGATTTGGTGTGTAGTTCTTGTCTATATATAACTTTCATAAATACATATTGAATATTATTGAATTAATTATACATATGAATTATTATTAAAATATTATTATACATATTGAATATTATTGAATTAATTATACATATGAATTATTATTAAAATATTATTATACATTAAATTATTATACATATTGAATATTATTGAATTAATTTGGAATTATTTTGGACATGAGTAAATTGTATTGTTTTTATTTCATTATTTGGACTATTATCCTCAGCTTTTAGTTGTTGTTTTCACAACGTTTCGGTCAATTATTCGTATTATTTATTGCCAACTATTCATCAGGTTAACCTGACGAAAGCCAGATATGTGGATATAGTTGGAGGATTCGACATTCTTATCCCGTCGCGGTTAACCTGATGAAGGCCAGAAGAATAATTGGCTGAAACGTTGTGAAAACAACAACTAGAAGATGAGGATAATAGTTCAAATAATGAAATAAAAATTACATATTGAATAGTTCCTTTTTTTTTTGTTTTTTTGGGGGTACTTGTGCAGAATAGGGATCATTATTGTTGGCATATACCAGGCATTTAAAAAATTTTTTTTACTGCAAACGATGGCTAATATTTAAAACAATAGCAAGCATTTAAAAACTAAAGAAATAATCATGTAATTATAATTGAAAATAGTGTATGGTAATTTCAACTAAAAAACCTTATTGTGTAGTTTATGGGCCATACTGAAATAATAACACTATTTAGAAAGCCATTTTTAATATGGAGAGAAAAGGGGGGTACTTTTTAACTATTCTGTGCTTTCACCTAAGAATTCAATAAACAAAATTAATAAACAACAATCATTGCCAATTGTTGGCTGCTGTGATTTCATTGACTAAGCATTTTGGCACCTTTCTGTGGTTCACGTAACAAAATATGTAATAATGCTGCCCTTATTCTGTATAAGTACCACTTTTTAATTTTTTATTTACTACTAATCAAATATTTACTGAAATCAAAAATAAAATAATAAAAAATTAAAACAAATTTTTAAAATCATGATTCAAAGACATGTATGTTATTTATTGTTACTCGCGGGACCTGTGGAAATTCCACAGCGGACTCTTTTGTATGTAATATATTGATGTTGGCATTCTGTGGATGTTCAGCGTAAATAGAGATGCCTTGATATTGTTGTTAAAACTGCAAATATATTTATCTAAGCTAGCAGGGACGCCTTGCATAGCCCGGTCATAAAATACGCTTAAATATTATATTTTAATTTATGCAGATTTCATATATATTATTATAGAGTCAATTTTCTATCAATTCTTATATATTGTAAAGTTGTGATTTCAAAAAATATATACATATGACTGGGGTGCATCAGCTTTAATCGAAACTAAAACCAAAACTTATGAAGAAAAAAAGAATATATATATATATATATATATATATATATATATATATATATAACTTGAGTTTCTTCAGCTATAATCGAAACCAAAACCAAAACTTATGAAGAATTCTTGGTAAAATTATTTATAAAAGAATATATATAACTTGCGTGCCATCAGCTATAACCGAAACCAAAACTTACAAAGAATGGTAAAATTATTTATTACAAGAAATGGAAGGTTATAAAAATTAAATGACAGTCGCTCAGAAGTCTCTCGCTCCTTGACAAGGTTCAAAAGAGAGTCGCAAACCTGATAGGCCCTGAACTGGCATCTAAGCTTCAGCCTCTGTCCCATCGACGAAATGTTGCATCCCTCTGCCTTTTCTACAAGTATTTTAGTGGTGAATGCTCTGACGAACTGCAATCACTTGTGCCCCCACGACGCGAGCACCCTCGACAAACCCGACAGGCTACTAGATCCCACCCCCACACTGTAGAGGTCCCTAGATGTAAAAGATCTTTTTACTCCAATAGTTTCTTCCCCAGAACCGCAAGACTCTGGAATTCCATTCCAGGTCCCTGCTTCCCCAACAGTACTGACGTGCAGAAGTTCAAGTGTAACGTGAACCGACACCTTGCTGCCCAAATCCCTACATAGTACCCCAGTAGTTGTTGCCCCTGATAGTAGCCCCCTACACCAAAGTGGCAATTTGCCTTGTTTGGGGTGAAAATGTAATAAAAAAAAAAAAAAAAAAAGTAAAAAAAAAAATGTAAGCATGACATAACACACACGTTATCATATTAATATATAGATAAGCATTATGTTCAAAGTTTAATGTTTTTTAAAAAGACAAAATTTATCTGTCTATCCACTTTTCACAATTTCCCTGCTCAATGCAGACCTATGACTCACGACAACTACAAATCACTGTACCTTGAAGATTGTTTATAACAACAACAACAATAACAAATTGCGCTAATCTCAATACTGGACCCTGATTGTCGGACCATTTAATAATTTTCTTTATATAACTGTAGTTTGTTGTCGCTTTTCGGTTCATCAGAATCATCTCTTCTTTAACGTGTTTTGATCTTTATATCTGCAGTGGAGATTAATCTGTTATGCTTCGTTTTTGTATTGTATGCTTATGATACTGCAAAGAAAGTGGACTCTCTCTATTATGCTAGAAAATTACCCACACCTGAAAGTATCCTATATCTTCACAAAGCCACAATTTATCCGTGGAGTTTTATTGGCACATCGGCACATCTTATGCATTTACTACTAGTCTCTTGCTGGTTAGACATAGTTTAAAAAAGAGTTTCAAATTTAATAGGTCTCACACTGTCTACTTAGCTCCAACCTCTGTCCCATCGCCGCAATGTCTCATCCCTATGTCTGTTTTACAAGTACTTTAATGACATGTGCTCTGATAAACTCATAGTACTTGCAACATACATACTCCAAAACAATCCAACAAGCAACAAAATCCCATCCCTTCACTGTTGAGGTCCTTAGATACTGGAAAGCCTTCTACTCTAATGCTAGACTTTGGAATTTCCTCCCTGTTTCCTGCTTCCCTAACTGTACTGACATGTAGAAGTTTAAATGTAATGTGACATCCCGCTACTCAAATCCCCACAGTTTCATGTTAGACATGATCTTAATTAGTTGCACCAAGTGGCAATATGCCTTTTTTGAAGTGAAAAGGAGTTAAAAAAAAAAAAAAAATCTGGTAATTTCTAAACTTCTTGATTCACTTGTAGACGCTTCTCCACGGTAAAGCGATGTTCCGTATTGTATACGAAACATGCAATAAATTTTCAGAACTGAAATTTGATCTTTGTTCTCTTTATTTCTTTGCATTCTCACAGAAAAGACGTGAGTCTATCTCTATTCTATTATCACTTTTATGATAGGTGCTCGACGGAACTGCAACCTATCGTCTTCCTCTCTTGTAAAACTTTTGCAACGAAAGCTATTCTAGCCACAACAACCTTCAACAGCGACCTTCAACAGCGACCTTAAACGATTTCCTTCAACAACTTCCTTCACTTCTATCTGTGCCTAAAACTAAACAAAAATTCCATGAACAGAGCTTCTTTCCTAGAACTATCTGTTTGTGGAACTGCTTCCCAACTGATAATAGCATGATCGCTTTCAAGTCTTATGTAAAAACTAGCTTGGGTGCCCGGCGTTGCCCAGGTGTTTGGAGGTGTGTGTTGAGCCAAAAAAAAAAAATGGTAGTAGGTAGGCAAACTCGAACCCGTACTTTGACAAGCTTCTGGGCTTGACCTTTACTCCTGATCTGAAATGGAACACGTACATCAAGTCTGTTGCCAAGGTCGCTGGAAAGATGGTGGGATCTTTCTACCACTCTAGAAGATATCTCACTACTGATGCAATTCTATATCTATATAAAAGCCAAGTACGCCCAAGGATGGAATACTGCTGCCATATCTGGGCAGGAGCTGCTAAAAACAGCCTTTCCTGCCTTGACCGAGTACAAAATAGACTTTTTGGCTTAGTGGGGGATGCCCTTTTCTCTTCCCTGCAACCTCTCTCCCACAGAAGAGATGTTGCGAACCTATCTTTGTTTTATCGTTATTTCCATGGCAGGGGCTCGTCTGAGCTCCAATCTGTAGTCCCCCCTTGCAAATCTTTTACGAAAAACACCCGTCTAGCTGAAGCCACTGTCCAAAATTTTCCCCACTCTTTATCTGTGCCTAAATCAAAATGTAGATTCCATGAACAAAGCTTATTTCTTAGAACTGCACGCCTGTGGAACTCTGTTCCATCTGCCTGCTTCCCACCTGACTACAACTTGGATGTCTTCAAGTCCAGCGTAAACAAATTCCTGATGAATTGCCCCCTCAAGTAGACATTTTTATTAAATCCCCACACTAACGTACTGTACATGCAATAACCCTTATCCCTGAGTGGCTTCTGGGCCTTGATAAGTGGTGATCACCTTGTAAAAAAAAAAAAAAAGAAAAAAAAATGTGCTGTTGCACCCATCGCCAACCAGAAGTGACAAATGTTTAAATTAAGGCTACTTAATCGCAAAGAGGGGAATGATTTTCAAAAATATTGGTGAAAAAAGTGACCCCTCTCTGTAGAAAAGTGCTCAGTTGAGGTTGAAGGAATTGACGTTTTTAGGCAATTTTTCGATATTTGTCGTTCGAAGGGTCACGCTTCTAAACGATACCATTCTTGTGAAAATCCGTCACCTCTGTCAAAATTTTCAGGCAGACATACAAACATACATACATACATACATACATACATACATACATACATTTAAACAGACAGGTGAGATTTATATCATAGAAGATAAGTTCTTGTTGGATCATCTTCTATACATATAAAAGCGAAAATGTGTGTATGTATGTATGTTCGTTTTTTGTGTATGTCCGCAAAAGGATTTTTTCTGGCGGCTTCTCGAGGCCGTCGCTTATTTTTAAAACTTTTTATATGCTGTCTAAATGATAATATCTCTGACTTAACAACGGAGGTCGCTCGTCTATTTAATTTGCCCGACTTTGAAACGTTAAATATTCAACATTTTCGGATTGCCGCATGTTGCTTTCATTTTTCGGTATAAAAAAAGCGAAACTCGATTCGAATCCTGGCCTATGGCCAGTGGTCTCTAGAAAGCAATGTAACATTTGGTCAATGTCGACTTACCGTTGTCATATCAGATGGTTGCTTTTATTTCAAGACGAGCCACTCCCTAATAAATGGGGGGAGCTGTTTTTCCTCAAAGTTAGGTAAAAGCAAACAAACCGGGTTATTGACCTCATTAAAAACTGTCCCGCAGAAAATATTAACTGCTGAATAGCTATTGCTTACGTCGTCGTCGTAACGCTCGCACAAAATGTTAACTCTACGACTTCCATTTGGCGTCATTAAGTGCGGGCACCTGTCAATTCTCTTCTTACTTAAATAAATTCAAACTTCTTTTAGTAACTCATTCTTGCTGGCCGAGCGGTTAACGTATCATGTTTTTTTCACATTTTATTTTCCAACTTAGCCTCAGGGCTTCGGGTTCAATCCTACCTACTTACCAAAATTTTTTAACCCCCCCCCCGTTTCTTTTTGATTTAAGAGCACACACACACCTCGAAACACCCGGGCAACGCCGGATACCCCCGCTAGTCTTATATAATTAAACTCTACCCAAGTTCCATCACAACTGATCATCACGGTGTTGCCTCACTTTCTACCTAACACTCATTCATCCTAATCCTAGAGTGGCTTCTGGGCCTTGATAAACAATGATCCTCAAGTAAAAAAAATGCTGAGCAGCTACATTTGTTATTGCATAACACAAGAAATAACACTTGTATCAAGATCAAACCTCAGTTACGTGAGCATAAAAGGACACGGGTATTGGGGCAGTGACTAGCAGAGATCAAGTGATGCTTGGGTCCACTGCTTGAATGTATGCCCCAAAGATATAAGTATAAGTCCTAGTACTGAAAAATATTATGAGAAAGCAAGTCTTTTATTTTTTACTTTTATTCATCTTAAAAAAAAGTATGTTGCTATTGGGACATACTGTGATAGAAGTCAGATTTATAGGGGGGGAGGTAATCCCTAAGTCGTGAGTTAGGCAGCAAGATATTTGTTCACATTACATTGGAATTTCTGCATCTTAGTATTGTTAGGGGAAACGGGGAGCAGGAAGGGAATTCCAAAGAGTAACTGTTCAAGGAAAGAAGCTATTAAAGTAAAACAAGATTTTTGACATCTAGGAGACCTCTATAGTAAAGGGGTGGGATTTTGCTGTTAGTCGAATGGGTCAAAGATATTTTCGTTGAAGTGGCACAAGTGCAGTAAGTCCATCAGCACACATTCTGTGAAAGTGCTCGTAAAACAATGATTGACCAGTGGTGGGCAGAAATCCGGTGATGCCTGAAGCTAACTACTTGATTTTGTGTCTCAAAGATTCAAGTATAAGTCCTATTATTGAAAAATATGGAAAAGAAAGGAAGCTGCAATCCACCCCCAATCACACTGCTCTTTCTGCTCAGTACTGTATTGCAGGCAGTGCACTAGCTTAAAGAATGTTCTGGTGAGAGTGTGCTGTTAATTTATGATTTTCTTTTTGTATAAATTGCAGGTGTTTGATTTTTATTGTAATATATATTTATTTTTTATTTTGTATATATTGCAAGTGTTTGATTTTTATTGTAATATGCATTATTTTTTTTTTGTTGAACAGGCTGATGATATCCGTAATAAATTAACCAAAAAACAAATGTCTATCGTAAAAGAAGACAATGATCATTGGATGAAAATAAAGAATAAAACGGAACATCTTGAAAAACAGGTAAACTATTTACGTTGCTATTTTCTATTTGTTTTACTCAATAAGTCAAAAGTTTTTCATTATTTTTGTGACTTATTTTTTTATTTATTGTTTAACAAAGGAATCACCACTTATCAAGGCCCAGGGGCCACTCGAGGATAAGGGTTAATGAGTGTACAGTAGTCAATGGGACAATATCGTAGGAATCGTTCGTAGTGGAAATTTAGTAGATTGGATGACTTAAGTGGATGGCACATCAGCGGTTCAGCAAGAATTTGTTTATATTGGACTTGAAGTCAACCATATTGCAGTCAGCGGGAGAGTAGGGGAACAAAAGAGTTCCACAGGCATACAGTTCTAAAAAAAAAACTTTGTTCATGGAATGTATGTCGAAGTTTAAGCACAGATAAATAGTGGGATAAATTATTGACAGTGGTTTAAGTTGGATGAGTGTTTTTCGTGAGACTTCGATGAAGGGGGACCATAGATTGGAGTTCAGATGAGCACTTGCTGTGAAAATAACGATAGAGCTGAGACAACGTCTCTTCTGTGAGAAAGAGGTTGCAGGGAAGAGAAAAAGGCATCCCCCACTAGGCTACAAAGTTTATTTGGACTTTGTCAAAGCAGAATAAGGTGCTTCTAACAGCTCCTGCCCAGATGTGGCAACAGTGCTTCATCCGTGGATGTACTTGACTCCTCTGCAGGTAGAGAATTGCATCAGCAGTGAGATATCTACTGGAGTGGTAGAATGATTCTACCATTTTTCCAGCGACCTTGGCAATGGATTTGATGTACGTGTTTTATTTAAGATCAGGAGTAAAGGTCAAACCCAGATGCTTGTCAAAACATGGAGCCTCACCAAGACGAGAGCTATCCATTTCAATTGAGGGTAGATGGGGATCAGAGCGTTGATGATGTAAAGATAGAAGCTTGGTTTTAAATGCATTAAAATGAACCAGCCATTTCTTTCCCCATTGCACCACGTGATCGAAATCAGAAGAGAGAGAATCAGAGAGAACTTGGTCATTTACGGCCTTTGAACTGTTGCCATAGATGGTAGTGTCATCGGCATAAACGTCTACGAATGATCTTAGGATGTGATTTGGGTGACCATTGATGTAGATCAGGAAGAGAGTTGGGCCTAGGATAGACCCCTGAGGGACTCCAGCTGTGAGCTAATTTCTGCCCATCAACCACTACTCTTATGAACCTATCAGAAAGAAATGATTTAATAATTGAAAAGACATTTCCAGTGATATCGTAACTGGAGATCTTGTAGCGTAGACCTTTATGCAATACCCTATCAGAGGCTTTTGATACATCAAGAGCAATTACCCTAGAAAAGAAGCCTCTGTAGAGAGATTTGCTAATCCTATGAGATATAAATATTAGCACATCTGCTGTAAATCTAGCAAAACGGAAACTATATGGCATGTCACTAAGGAGGTTAATTTTGCGGAGATAGTTGACTACTTCTCTATTTAACACAGATTCCAGCAACTTACTCATGGCGCACAGGAGACTTATTAGTTTATACTGGGAGGGAGATGAACGATCAACTGAATTTTTAAATACTGATGAAGTGTTCCAGGTGTTGGGAAGCAATTTTTGAGACAACGCTTAAACAGCTTTGTAAGTATGGGAGCTAGTTCTGGTTGAAACTTTTTTAGCACTATAATTGGAATACTGTCAGGGCAATTGCTTTATTGGAATCAAGGTTTTTGATTAGCTTGGCAATATCATGCACAGATATTTGTATGTCGCATAGTATGTTTTCAGATACAGAAGGAAATATGGAGGGGTGGCGGCCTGGATCACATAGGGTAGAAATAGCTGCAAAGTTCTTGGCAAAGTTGGCTTTATATTATTCAATTGTAATTCATTATTGAGATGAGTATTATTTATTAATTTTATTTTTATTGCAGACTATTATCCTCATCTTTTTTTAGTTATTTCACAACATTTCGGCCAACTATTCCTCTGGCCTTTGTCAGGTGGTAACCACGACGGATAGGAACTCTGAATCTCCTGACTGCATTCACTGCAATTACTGCCTTCTGTAGTTATTGTCGTCTCACCACGTTTTGGCCAAGTAAGCCTCTGGCCGGCTTTGGGTAGGATTGAAACCGCTATCTTCAGACATTTCTCACCTGGAACCGTAGAGATTCAACGTCTCTATCAACTGCGCCACGGGCCCTGAAGCACGTCTCTATCAACAGCGCCAACAGGAGGACTGTAACACCACATAGTATAGTTTCCCATACTGTATTAATGTACCATAAAGCCATTTTCTGTGCGTACAACATATGTATTAGAATTGACAGAAAGTGGAACAAATTTAAAGGCAAACTTAGATAAATACGTTATGCACAGTTAAGAAAATAATAATAGCGTACATAGAATTAAGCGTCTAACCCATGAATATGTGGGGCTACAAATGGGGAATGGCAAACAGGTGTGGATATGCTGTCATTATAAAACATAATCACATGACGAAATTATGGAACAAATGCAAAACAATAAAAAAAAAATCTTCATGAAAAAAAAAATGTAATATTATAGAAATTACTGAAAATAAAAAAGATTGGGTTCTTGTCCAAAATTACCTCTTTATTAAAAAACAAAAATAAAGAAAAATCTGTATGATGTACGTACCCGTGATAAAACGAAAATATCATATTCCAAAAATTATGTAAATTGATCAAGTAGTTTTGCTTTTATAGATAAAATCATCTTTAAGATTAATTGAAATTCATAGGCATTACAACATAAATTTAATAAGCTTGAATTGTTGAGTTATCTCTTTTTTTTTTTTTTTTTTTTCCGATTGTTTTCAAAAATGACGGACAAGACAGCCAGTCTTCAGTTACTCATAAAATTTGCTTTTCTTATATAAAAATAAAGCTACTTGATGAATTTAAGTAATTTTAGGAATATGATGTTTTTTTTTCGTCACGGGTACATCATGCAAATTTTTCTTTGTTTTTTTTCTTTTAATATAAGAGGAATTCTGGACAAGAACCAAAAATTGTTATAGTAAATCGGAAGATGATTTTTTTTGCTTGCTTATTTCTTTAAAGCTCACGGATCCAGATTGGTGGGCAAAGGCAATAAATCTTATCAAAGACCAGAACAAAGGTGAAGCGCTTCTCGGAAAGATTTATGAAGAACTTGAGTCGGTTGACAAAGATAAAGCTTCGTTTATTGACCAGTAAGTGTTATTTTTTTATATCTTTAAAAGCTTGTGTGTATGTGTGTGTGTGCACATATATATATATATATATATATATATGTATATCGTTATAAAGGCAGAGGTGGAAAGACCTAAAAACTCAATGACCTTTCAACTGTCTAGTGTGGGCTTTTTCAAGAGTAAAAAATGTTCTTTGATGAGAAGGCTAGTTAATTAGGCATATATATATATATATATATATATATATATATATATAAGAGGTGTGTGTAGGGAGATCAGCATATTTATTTCATGTAAACAAAGAAATTGTATATACATTTATACATTATATAAATGACTATTCAAAAAAAAATGAGATTTTATCTGTTGTCAAAATTATTTTCTTGAATTAATATTTTGGATATTTAATAGGTATGGAAAGATGTGAAAGAAACCTTTTCTTTTTTTATTTAATTGGAGATTAGAGCAGATTCAATTGAACGACGTACTAATTTGTTGTGTATCGTTTTTAAGTTGCATTCTTAAAGTTAAACTGATGATCATGCTCCATACTGTGGGTAAAAATGGCGTTAAGGGTGTTGCTTGTTTTTATATCTTTTGTTCATATATTCTCTTATCAAGGTTACATTGCGCCTATGTATATTTTTTCACGGCAGTCATGGCAGATTATAGATTATACATTATACATTATAGATTATACATTATAGATTATAGATTATACATTATAGATTATAGATCATACATTATACATTATAGATCATACACCTGCTTTGATCTTGGAATTGGTGTTAGATTTAGGTTAATGGATTAAGTCTTTGATTGTTGAAGAAGTTATTTCTGGTATTTCAATACCCATAACAATGGAATAACAATGAATTAAAGTACAAGGTTCACCGTAAACAAACCAACAAAAACGAATATGTAGATATAGTAGTGAATGGGACAATGTCGTAGTAATTGTAAGTAGTGGAAATTTGGTAAGTTGGATTACTTATATGGAACGGCTCATCAAGAATTTGTTTACTTTAGACTTGAAGACCTCCAAATTGTAGTCAGCTGGAAAGCATGCAAACGGAAGAGAGTTCCAAAAGCGTGCAGTTCTAAGAAAGAAACCTTGTTCATGGAATCTATGTTTAGGTTTAAGCACAGATAAAGAGTGGGGGAAATTATTGATAGTGTTTTTAGCTAGACAGGTGTTTCTTGTGAAAGTTTGGTGAAGGGGGATCATGGATTGGAGCTCAGACAAGCACTTGGCATGAAAATAACGATAAAGCAGAGGCAGGCTCCTCGCAATGTCTCGTCTGTGGGAAAGAACTTGCAAGAGAAAAGGGTATCCCCCACTAGGCTACGAAGTCTATTTTGAACTCTGTCAAGGCAAGCTAAGGTCTTTCTAGCAGCTCCTGCCCAGATGTGGCAACAGTACTCCATTCTTGGACGTACCTAGTTCTTATATAGGTAGAGAATTGCATCAGCAGTGAGATATCTATTGGAGTGGTAGAATGATTCCACCATTTTTCCAGCAACCTTGGCAACGGATTTGATGTACGCGTTCCATTTCAGATCAGGAGTAAAGATCAAGCCCAGAAGCTTGTCAAAACATGGAGCCTCACCAAGACGAGAGCCATACATTTTATTTGATACCAGATGGGGATCAGACCATTGATGATGTAAAGATAGAAGCTCGGTTTTAGATGCATTAAAAGTAACCAGCCACCTCTTTCCCCATTGCACCATGATCAGAGGAGAGAGAATCAGAGAGAACTTGGTCATTTATGTGGACAGGGTAGAGCTTGAAAGACATATCATTTTTCAGAGTCTGGAGTGAAAGAGAGCAGACTGAGTCGATGGCCAAGGGAAAAAGGACGGTCAACGGATGGTGATGACTCTCAGTAGAGGGGATCAGAAATGGTGATAGTCTAGAACCAGTGTTGCAGCTTTCAAATGAGGGAAACATTTGGTAAATAATTATCACCAAGACTTTATGTCGTAGCTTTTTCAAGGATTTGTCAAACAAGACTAAAGATGGACCAGGTATGTTTCTCTGATTTGCCTGATGTAAAACCCCAGAGACTGTTATTTTCCCCTTTCTGTTGTAAATGTTACATATCCATTGTTAAACTGTATCTGTTAATATATCAACACCGTCGTAAGTGTTATACACACATCAATTCAACGAACAAGAGAAAAACGAGATTAGACCAACACATGTATATACACACGTATATACACTCTGTATACACACATTCATTAGGAGAAGATTTTATACCACTAGATGATAAACAAATTTAGACATGTGTGTGTGTATATATATATATATATATGACACACATACATAATATATACTCTCCCAGCATACAACAGTATTTAGTCATTAAGTATTTGATGTCTTTTTCTACTTTTTCTTTACTTTCAGTATTTCCACGTTGACTGGCCTTAAATATATTGTTAGCAACAAATTAATGGCTTTCACATCTGCAAGAACAAAGTTTTTGAAACTCTTAAAGAAACATAATGGCAGATTACCAACACCGACTGAAATCGATGAGTCTGTGAGTTGTTGCATTCGACCAAAAAGTTATCAGTTAATCACGTAAGTTGACAGTAATATATGTTGTTTACCATACATTTAAATTGTTTCATTCTAATTGTTATTCTTATCATCTATTTACACAAATTTCATAAACAAAGTTTTGTTCCTAGAACTGCCTGCTTGTAAAACTCTGATACACTGGCCTGCTTTTCAGCTGACTACAATATGGTTGTCTTCAAGTCTAATGTAAACAAGTTCTTGTTGAGCCGTTCCTTATGCGGACAGACGCCACACTAGACGATCTGAAAACCACCCCTGCTCAGGTGCATGCTATCATAAAAAACCTTGATACCTCAAAAGCATGTGGACCCGATCTTATTCCAGCTGTGCTATTAAAAAAGTGCTCAGCCGAAGTAGCTTCAGTTCTCTCCAAACTCTACAACAAATGCCTTAATGAAGCTTGCTTTCCGGTCTGTTGGAAAACTGCTTCTGTTGTGCCAGTATTCAAGAATTCTGGCGAAAGAACAGACCCATCAAATTATCGCCCCATTAGCCTCCTCCCACTTTTTGCCAAAATATTTGAGACCATAATTAACCATGCTCTAGTCCATCATCTTACAGATGCTAAACTACTGACTGACAAACAATATGGATTTAGACAAGCCCGTTCCACAGCAGACATCCTAACTGTGATCTCTGAACGTATATACCATTCACTGGACAACGCGGGGGAGGGCAGAGCGGTAGCTCTAGATATATCTAAGGCTTTTGACAGGGTATGGCATGAGGGTCTCCTCAGTAAAATCAGATCATACGGTATCACTGGTAGAATACTTAACATAATTAAATCCTTCTTAGATAAGAGAAAAATCCAGGTTGTCCTCGACGGTCGTACATCTAAACAATATGATATAAATGCGGGGGTGCCCCAGGGTTCTATCCTTGGACCTCTATTGTTCCTGATATTCATAAATGACCTCCCCGACAACATTGCCTCTGAGATGGGTATATATGCTGATGACACTACACTCTATGGCAGGCATGACAGGAAGACGAATGAACACATTTCTAAAGAAATGGCAGAAACACTAGAGGAAGACCTCCAATCTGTAGTGGAATGGGGACAAAAGTGGTTGGTCGCGTTCAATGCTGCCAAGACTAAACTAGTTTCATTCAATAATTACAAGAAACCCTCTCTACCCCCCATAGCAATGGCCAACAACTCTTTATCTGAGAGTCCATCTTTCAAACTCCTTGGCCTAACGTTCACAGGAAACATAAGTTGGAACAATTACATTGAAGGCATTGCCAGGGCCGCTGCAAGAAAGGTGGGATCTCTCTACCGTGCTAGAAAACTACTAACACCCGAAAGTATCCTGTACCTCTATAAGGCCACCATTCGCCCATGTATGGAGTATTGCTGCCACATCTGGGCTGGTGCATCTGCTACTAGTCTCTCGCTCCTTGACAAGGTTCAAAAGAGAGTCGCAAACCTGATAGGCCCTGAACTGGCATCTAAGCTTCAGCCTCTGTCCCATCGACGAAATGTTGCATCCCTCTGCCTTTTCTACAAGTATTTTAGTGGTGAATGCTCTGACGAACTGCAATCACTTGTGCCCCCACGACGTGTGCACCCTCGACAAACCCGACAGGCTGCTAAATCCCACCCCCACACTGTAGAGATCCCTAGATGTAAAAGATCTTTTTACTCCAATAGTTTCTTCCCCAGAACCGCTAGACTCTGGAATTCCATTCCAGGTCCCTGCTTCCCCAACAGTACTGACATGCAGAAGTTCAAGTGTAACGTGAACCGACACCTTGCTGCCCAAATCCCTACATAGTACCCCAGTAGTTGTTGCCCCTGATAGTAGCCCCCTACACCAAAGTGGCAATTTGCCTTGTTTGGGGTGAAAATGTAATAAAAAAAAAAAAAAAAAAAAAAATAATCAAATTATACCTAACGATTACTATGCTGTTGTTCCGCTGACCACCTTACACTCATCAACCTTATCCTCAAGTGGCTTTTGGGCCTTGATAAGTGATGAGACTCACTTGTAAAAAAAAAAAAAATAACATAAATCAGTTTATAGGGTTCTGTACAATTTTATTGGTTTCTCACAGATGCCGCTGCAGGCAAACTGTTGATGAGTTTGACCTGCACTCCTGTTCAGCAGATTCTGTGCTGGTTGTCAGCCTCGTCAATATGAACTCAATGACGTAGTTAAACAAGATTTTAATACTGTTGGGTTTGCATCAATTCTTGAGCAAGTCAGCCTGGACAGAGGTGATGGTCATTGACTCTTTGCTTCTAGAAAACCACTCATACAAATTTTTCTTTATTTTTGTTTTTGAATATAGAGGAAATTTTGGACAGTTACTCATACCTGAGAGTATCCTGTATCTCTACAAAGCCACTATTTGCCCGTGTGTGGAGTATTGTTGATACATGTGGGCTAGTGCATCGACTACTAGTCTTTTGCTCCTAGATAGGGTTGACAAAGAGAGCCGCCAACCTAATAGGTCCTGCACCATCAGCCAAATTCCAACCTCTATCCCATCGCCAAAATGTGGCATCCCTGTGCCTGTTTTACAAGTATTTTAATGGAAAGTGCTTGGACGAACTCAAAGCACTAGTACTCCCTCAACGTAAATACCCCTGACAAACCCGACAAGCAGCAAAATCTCACCCTTACACTGTAGAGATCCCTAGATACCATAAAGCCTTCTACTCAAATAGCTTCTTCCCTTGGACTGATAGACTTTGGAATTCCCTCCTATGCTCCTGCTCTCCTAACTGTACTGATATGCAGAAGTTCAAGTATAATGTGAACAGACATCTCGCTGCCCAACTCCCTACATAGTATCCTAACAAATCTGGTCCCAAATAGTAGCCTCTTACGACTATGCATTGTTTGGTGGTGAATAAAAAGTTAAAAAGATAAAAAAACAAGAACAAGAAGCAAACTTAATTGAATAATTTTCCCATCACGACAATGTTGGATTCCTGTGTTTATTTTACAAGCACTTTAAAAAAAAGTGCCATGGCAAACTCTTAGCACTGGTGTCCCCTCAATCTAAATACCCCTAACTTACTTAACAAGCAGCAAAATCCCACTCCTTCACTATAGATGTCCCTTGATGCCGGAGAGTCTTCTTCTTTAATAGTTTATTCCCTTGGACTGCTAGACTTTGGAATTCCCTCCTTGTTTCCTGCTTTCAAACTGTACAGGGTGGAACGATAAAATTGTCGCCCTAAAAAAGATGACATGATTCCATTTCCGTTTGATTAAAAACCGTTTTCATTTTTTGTTGCAGACCATCTACTAGTTGGCCAGTTGTGTACAAATCCCAAGAGCGATTGGAACCTTCTATCATGTCTGAAAGTGACACAATGTTCAACAAGCGAGATTGGAGATGCGCCGCTGTACAACTCATGCTCTCTACTGATCCAAGTTATGACAACAAGATCATTGGCAGCATCCTTTTAAATGCATGGCTCAAAATGTATTCTTGGATTGCCATGAATAACACGGATGTGTCCAGAGTGATGAAAACAAAGTTTCCGGCCACCGTTATGGTCTTTGGTGTGGTTTCAAGTGAGGCCCACATCATGCTACCTCACATCTTCAAAGTAAGCTTGAAAGTCAACACCAAAGTGTACCTGGATGTGCTGAAGAGTATGGCGACTTTGGAATTCCCTCCCTACTACCTGCTTCCCTGACTGTACTGATATGCAGAAATTTAAATGTAATGTAAACCAAGATCTTGTTGATCTTTCCTGGGCATGGTTCCAAAAAGTAGCCCCTTACTTCCAAGTGGCGATATGACTTGTTAAGTGTGAACGTGAGTAAAATAAATAAAAACAGTAAATGTAAGGTTTACTTTCGGCAACTTTGCAGCTCTTGCTTTTCTTTATTTTATCCTCTAGCTCTCACATTCCATGAACAATGTTTCTGACAAAGGGGGAAAATTGCGGTTTTCTGGGTTGAAATCTAATCATATAATACATCATTAGCTAGATTTTGACCTTGAAGTATTATTTATTTTTTTCAAGTGGCTTCATGCCTTGTCTGGAACGATTTCGATTAAAAAAAAAAAAAATACTTTAAAATTCTGCATCTTAGTACAATTACTGAAATGAAGACAAATAAAAATCACATTTCGTGTTAAAATGGCCTGCTGCTGATTTTTAAACAGTTAGCATGCAACACACACACACACACACACATCTATATGACAATATGTGGGGGGATGAGTTTCATGTTCACAATTTAAAAATCACATGAATCTTTAATATTTGAAAACTTGAATTTTTGAACTCATTTTTTTTCTCTCCTTTTTCCTTATGACCAGTGCTGTGCTTTTTTTTTTGATTATGCAAAGCCAATCAGGATCAAGTTTTAATGCGGCGGCTCCTTATCTGTAGAACACATTATCATGGGAATGCTTCCCTGCACATTACAGCATGATCATCTTCAAATCCATATGAACAGATTCATGTCATTTTTAAATGGTGAACATGCAACCCCCTCCACATACATGTATGTACATATATATAAAACAGACATACAGTAACGTCATACACAGTTTACTGATATTAGTTGCATAAATAACTATGAACATTAGCATTACTGATATTCATTTTTTTTTCTTTTCAAGGTGTTCAATGTGCGTGTTGCGGAAAGATATTGAAGAATACGAAACCTGTGTCTACAGTGTAAATAAAATGTAAAGTATTTATATGTTTTTTTTTATTGAAAAAAAAATCTGGGTTTGTATTACTGTACACATAGATTCGAAAAAATTGTCACAAAACAAATATATAACAAATAAATATTATCAAAGGCAAGATAAGTTACTTTTCTACCTAACTGGATATGTTTTTAGTGTTTATATTTAATGTAACATGTTTATTCAGCTCGAAAAACCTAGTGTTTACCGATGTTTTCGGAAATTTAAAATGACAGCCGACTCTGTCTTTGAGGCGGTAAGTTTGGAAAAATTAGTTTTAAATAAAAAAACAGACAAAATACTGTTAGAAACTCGCTCAATATATGTTACCGTGACATAGGCTGACATATATTCGGCGGATTTTTAACAGTATTTTGACTGTTTTTTTATTTATAACTCCTTTTCCCAAACTTACCGTCTCCGAGAGAGAGTCGGCCGCCATTTTGAATTTTTGAATACATCGGTAAACACTGTATGTTTTTCGAGCTGAATAAACATGTTACATTAAATATAAACACTAAAAACATATCCAGTTAGTTACAAAAGTAACTTATCTTGCCTTTAATAACATTTATTTGTTCTATATTTGTTTTTTGACAACTTTTTCGAATCTATGTGTACAGTAAAACAAACCCAAAAATCTTTTTATTCAAATCTTTAATATTTTAAAACTTGAATCTTTGAACTCATTTCTTTTTCTCCTTTTTCATTATTTCCAGTGGTGTGCTTTTTTTTGATTATGCAAAAGCCGATCAGGATCAAGTTTTAATGAGGCGTTATGGCAACTGGAGGAGTGGCAAGTTGGAGACATTATTGAAATGCATTGCCAGTTTTATCCCATTCCTTTATCGTGAGTAGCTCTTCAGCCTTGATTTTACCTATATATATATATATATATATATACACACACACACACACACACACACACACACACACATATATATATATATATATATAGGAGCAAACGATTAATAAAACATGTTAAAAAACACTTTGAAAAAGAGTTAAAAACATATTTAATCTGAAAAGGAAACACTTGATAACTGGATAGTCCTTAATCCGCGGAGTTTCGAAGAAATACTTTCCTTCTCATCAGAGGGTAGGAATTAGCAAAATGCGGGATTGGATTTTGCATACAAAAGTATTTGATGAAACCACAAGTAAGTCAAGAATCTTACTTGATAGCAAAAAGTGAAGCAGATGGAATATGGTAAAGAAAAAGGTGATTACACGTGAATGGATAGTCTGGTAGAAGATTAATAATCCAATGACGGTAAAATCCAAAAATATAACTTCAAGAAAGTTAATTGAATTTCCATTTGCACAAGTAAAATCCAAGGAAATCCCGTAATTGGAAGATGGTCCAAAATAATTCAAAGGCCGAAATCCATATATATATATATATATATATATATATATATATATATACATACACTCATATCTTATGAAATTTGTTTCATTTAATCACACGATTCCATGACAATTTCTTCATCTTTTCCATCTTATGATGAAAATAGTTGTCAGCTAAACGAAAGCCACTTTTAAATTGACATTTACTACAAAATTCTATTTATGATGTCATATTCGATTTTGGAACAATTCATTTTGAAATAAGATTTTTTGCAAGTTTTTAATGGACGAAAATAATAGTCAATGACTTAGAATGAGGACTTTATGGCAAATTGATGGTTAAATATGTGCTCATTCTAGCATTAAATACTAATCCCTATTAATCCTTAACTGTGCATCAAACGGATACCATAATACTTAGTTTGTTGCACTTTATCATAACACAGGTCCATACAAAATTTCAGTCAGATCAGTATTATAGTTTCCAAAAAGAACTCCTAGATTAAATGTGGTATTATGGTTACTAATCCCTACTAATCACTAACTGTGGATTGAACGGATACCATAATACTTGGTTTGCTGCACTTTATCATTAAAAAAAAGTCAGCACAAAATTTCAGCCTTATCGGCCTAGTAGTTTCTGAGAAAAACTGGAATGGACAGATTGAGAGAAATATAAAGTCTAGAAGAGTAAAATATAAAATTTTGCCAGTTATCGACACCAGGCAATGATTAATTACTTTTGTCTATTTCATCTTATTGACACAATCACATAAAAAAAAGAAAATGAAATTAAAAAAAATTAATAATAAAAAAAATTAAATATGATTTTATGAGCTTTTATCTTCCCCTCCCTCCAGTTTCCAAACATAACTTATCTTTTTTTAAAAAGTTAATTAAAATTAAAATCACATAAGATTTTCATTTCGTTCCTTTATATCATTATCATTTTCTTTTCACAGGCGAAAACAAGGATTTGGATGAACAGTCTTCTATTAATTTAAAGTTATTTGAACTTTATCGCAAAGAATATCCAGTAAGTTTCTTTCAAGGTTTTTGTATTGGTTAATGTTATCCTTGCAAGGTACTGAGCTGAAGGTGTTCATTATTATTATGTCTAACTTTCTCTACAAATATTCAAACTCGATCCATTTCATTAATCATTATCAATCCTTTCAGAATGTTCTTCATGTTTCAACTGAAAATTATTCCATCTCATCAGCCCTTATTCTAGAGAGACATTATTAGTCTCTCTCTGCTCTATCATTATTTTCATGGAAGGTGCTTGACTGAGCTTTTATTTATTTATTTATTTTTTTTAATCAATTTTCACCCCAAACAAGGCACAGTGCCACTTTGAAGTAGGGGGCTACTATCGAGGACAGAAGTTGCAGGGGCATTATGAAAGGAGATGAGTAGCAAGATGTTTGTTCACATTACACCTGAACTTCTGCATGTCAGTACAGTTGGGAAAGCAGAATCCCGGAAGGGAGTTCCAAAGTTTAGTAGTTCTGAGGAAAAAACTATTGGAGTAGAAGGCTTTCTTACATCTAGGGATCTCTACTGTGAATGGGGTGGAACTTTGCTGCTTGTCGGGTTTGTCACGTCGAGGGGGTACAAGTGCTTGTAGTCCGTCAGCGCATTCACCATTAAAATACTTGTAGAACAGGCAGAGGGATGCAATATTTCGTCGGTGGAACAAAGGTTAAAGCTTAGATAACAATTCAGGACCTATCAGGTTGACGACTCTCTTTTGAACCCTGTCCAGGAGTGAGAGACAAGCAGCAGATGCACCAGCCCAAATGTGACAACAGTATTCTATACATGGGCGAATGGTGGCCTTATAGAGGTACAGGATGCTTTTAGGCGTAAGTAGTTTTCTAGCACGGTAGAGAGAGCCCACCTTCTTTGAAGCAGCCTTGGCAATGCTCTCAATGTATCTATTCCAGTTTATGTTCCCTGTAAATATTATGCCGAGGAGTTTAAAGAAAGTACTTTCAGGTAATGTGTTCTTGGCCATTGCTATTGGTGATAGAGAAGATTTCTTGTAATTGTTGAAGGAAACAAGCTTAGTCTTAGCAGCATTGAATGTGACCATCTATTTTTGTTCCTATTCCACTACAGATTGGAGGTCATCCTCTAGTGTTTCTGCCATTTCCTTAATATGTGTTCATTTGTTTTCTCCTCGTGCCTGTTATAGAGAGTGGTGTCATCAGCAAATATACCCATCTCCGAAACAATTTTATCAGGGAAGTCATTTATGAATATCAGGAATAATAAAGGTCCAAGGATAGTCCCCTGAGCTCCAATTTTTGGATCCTTCTTGTAAGACATTTACAGTAAAAACCTCATCTCTTTACAATAACGAACAAAAAAACTGTCTTTTCTTCCTCCATGTGCCTAGCATCAGACGGAATTTCCACAGAGTTTTTTTGCAAAAAATGAATAATCCTTATCTATCTAAATAATCCTTATCTAACATGTTATCATGGAATTACTTCCCTACATATTACAATATGGTCGTCTTCAAATCCAATGTGAACAGATTCATATCATATATTCAAACTTTGTCCATTTCATTAATTATTCTCAATCCTCTCATAATGTTCTTCATCTTTCAACTGACAATCATTCCATCTTATTAACCTTTATCCTTGAGTGGCTTTTGGCTTTGATAAATCATGATGCATTAGTAAAAAAAAACCCATCTCAGATTAGATCTGCTTTTTGTAGAGTTGGAGTTGAGGTGTCTTTTTAAAAACTGAACAAATTCATAAGGTTAAGAGTTTTTTTTTTTTTGTTTAATTCAAGAGTAACCAAAAAAAAAAATGATACTTATTGAAAAATGTTTGAAACCAAGAAAAAATGTATTATTTTAGTTGGAATTCATTCTTGAGATGAGTATTATTTATTAATTTATTTTTATTGCGGACTATCATCCTCATCTTTTTAGTTGTTGTTTCACGTTTCGACCAACTATTCCTCTGGCCTTCGGGGCCTGTGGCGCAGTGAATAGAGATGTTGAATCTCTATGGTTCCAGGTGAGAATTATCTGAAGATAGCGGCTTCAATCCTACCCAAAGATGGCCAGAGGCTTAGTTGGCCAAAATGTGATGAGGTGACACCAACTACGGATGGCAGTAATTGCTGAGAATGCAGTTAGGAGATTCGGAGATCCTATCCCATCGCGGTTACCACCTGACGAAAGCCAGAGGAATGGTTGGCCGAAACATTGTGAAACAACAACTAAGAAAGATGAGGATAATCGTCCGCAATAAAAATAAATTCAATAAAAAATGATTTCTATGGTTGGAGTCTTTCAGCACTTTAAATTCTGAGTTGTACTTTTTGGCTACGTGTTCGGTAGTCATAGTTTACTGTATGCACCAGATTGGTAAGAATAATTTTATGGAATAATTGCACATTTGCAAGCAATTAATGTAAAATTATTCCATATTTATTCATGAAAATAGTTTTCAAATAAAAGTCAAAAACTACCCAACAATAAGTGTAAGATGGATAGATTCCAACCGAGAAAACAGCAATTCTTTCCCCTTTGTCAGCAAAATTGTTTATGAAATGTGAGATTTAAAGGACAAAATAAGAGAAGTGAGAGTCATGAGGCTGCCGAAAGTAAACCTACTCCATAAATGTAAAAAAAAAAAGCTAATTTTTAATTGTCAGATTTGTAATTTTTAAAAATTCTTATTTTCAGCTGATGAACAAATTGGTTTTAAGTTTGCGGGAACAAGTAAGGGTTTACGATGAAATATCGATGTGTATGACACGACTTCGGCTGCCGTTTCCTGGTGAAAAGCGAGAAAAAAGTTCTGTTAATGTTATCTTGCCTGAAGAAGTAAGTATTATTCCAATCCTTTTTTGTTTCTTTACTCTTGTTTTCACCACGGACAAGGCATATTCCCGTTTGGATTGTAAGATTATATCTAGCAGGGAACTGTGGGGAATTCAGCAGCAAGATGTCTGTTCACATTACATTTAAACTTTTGTAGGTTAATATAGTCAGTGAAACAGGAAACGGGGAAGGAATTCTAAAGTCTAGCAGTCCAAGATAAGGAACTATTAAAGTAGAAGGTTTTCTGACATCTAGGGACCTCAAAAGTGAAAGGGATGGGATATTGCTATTGTCATGTTAGTTGGGGATATTTACATGGAGGGGGCACAAGTGCTGTGAGTTCATCAGAGTATATTCCATTAAAGTATTTGTAAAACAGGCACAGGGATGCAACATTGTAGTGATGAGTCAGAGGTTGGAGCTTGGTTGATAGTGAAGGACCTAGTAGATTTGAGTTTTTTTTTTTAGCTTTGTCTAAAAGTGACAGACTAGTTGTAGATGCACCAGTCCAAGTGTGGCAACAATATGCTATGCCTGAGCGAATTATAGGGCAGTCTCTGGTGTAAGTAATTTTCTAGCACAGTAGAGGGAGCCCATCTTCTTTGCAGTAATCTTGGCAATGTATTTGTTCCAGTTCATGTTGCCTGTGAATGATAGGCTGAAGTGTTTGAAAGATTTCTCAACATTAATTTACTTATCAGTCTTTTTTCTCTTTGTTTCAATAATCAGACATTAAATAATGTAAGATATTCAATAAATATATTTGTTCTTGTCCAGAATTTCTCATATATTAAAAACAAAATACAGTGAAATCGAAAATATCAAATTCCAAAAATCACATAAATTGATCAAGTAGTTTTAGTTTTAAATATGAAAATCAAATTTTATGATTAACCGAGGAGAACATTTTGCAAAAAATAATCTCGAGAAACAAAAGGAGATAACAAGAATAGTTAAAACTTGTAAAATTTATATTGTAATACCTATGAATTCCTATTAATCGCCTAAAAACGATTTTCTTATTTAAAAATAAAACTACTTGATCAATTTATGTGATTTTTGCAATATGATATTTTTGTTTCATCATGGGTATGTACAGCATGCAGATTTTTCTTTATTTTTCTTTTTTTTTTAATATAGGAGAGGATTCTGGACAATAACCAATAAAGAAAGAACCACCACCAGCTCAGATATGGCAAAAACATTTCATACATGAGCGGATGGTGGCTTTATAGAGATATAGGATACTGACAGCTGTGAGAAGTTTACTAACCTGTTAGAGGGTGTCTACCTTCTTTGCACCAGACTTGGCAGTGTCTTCTATATATTTATTCCAGTTCATATTTTTAGTGAATATTTGACTAAAATATTTGAACTTTGGACTCTTGGGAAGAGTGCTATCAATTGGGATAATCAGTGGCTGGAAAGGTTTCTTATGAATGTTGGGGAAAACCATGTTACGGTTATCCTTATGAAAATGAAGAAAGTTGATCTTATTTACAGCCGCCTGATGAGGGCTGGATGTGACACAAGGTCGGGTTAATGTGCGGGAGGAGGGATATTGAGCTTCCTAAAATGTGGCACTCTGAATGGGACAAAAAATAAAACTTGCTTTAGCTGAGACGAATATGCCTTTCTCTGTCTCAGGACAGAACAGATACTATACTTTGAAGATTAAGAAATGCCAGCAAGATCAGGTAAGAAAACAAGTGGATCAACAGAATGCAGGTTTCATTTAAAACACAAACAAATGATAATTTGAAAATTTAGAAAACTGAATAATGTTATATGATTTTTTTATTAAATGATTTTTTTCTGAGAATTTCGTTGTTTAAACAACTTTAAAAATTACAAAAGGAAAGTCTTCTTCTGTGAATGAGTTATTTTAACAACAAAAGTTTTAGAAAAAAAAAGATTTTATATTATGACCCAGGCAACGTTGGGTGTCCCGGGGAGACAGGTGACTGACCGACATTTGAACTGGTGACTATGTTATGGAAATTACAAATATCACCTATTTTTTTACATTGATTGAAGCCCCACTCGGTTTGCCATCTTCCTTGGTAAGATGCGAAAAGTGTCATTAATCAACTGAGGATATGCTTCTATGAGTGCAGAACTCTGGTAACAGCATCATTGAGCCTTGTCATAGAAATGTAAAAAGGATTGATACAATGGTGTACTATAGGGAAAGCAGTATACTAGTACAACATTGTGCTAAAGGATTACATGTCCTATGCTACAAGGTCTATCTGTACCGTATATGGCTGAAAGGAATCAATGGAACACCAGTGCCGACACACAATCAACAGCTGGGATAGAGGGTTGAGAGACGGAATGGCACCTAGCTGGAGTAAAATTGATAATTAAAATGTAGACAGTGTTCAACCTTTTTAAGTTAGGAACAACATTTGGAATAAAAGTTGCTAAAATAAACCTGAGTTCTGTTGCTTGTAGTAGAATTTTCGTTGCCACTTTCCATAACAAAATCAAAGATGAACCAAGTGTGGTGTGTTTCCTAATTGGCCAAATGTAACCCCATAGAACAGAGGTCCTAGATATGACCTTAAACTATATCCAGTGGTGAGGCCCCAACTTGTTGGCTTTGGGGAGTGTGGAGCCATCCTTTAATTGCCATTGCTCCCAGGTCCACTCTGACCCGGAGTGATAGTACTTGTTAGGGTTCCAACTATGGGTTAAAAGAAACTGATTTGAAAACAACAAATATATTCTATTAAAAAATTTTTCTTCAAAATAACTGAATTCGGCATTACATAACCTGAATAGGGTTGATATGCCGTTAAGCAAAAGCAACCAACCAAACGGTATTCATCCCTTTTGTGAAGGTATGTCTTCCTTTGTCTGGCAAGAGACAAAGCTGCTTATCCCGTCCTTTATTTGTCATTATATGTGAACCAGATAAGTTGTTTTGTGACATTTTGAAAACTAGGCGATCACACGTAAATACATGTATGAAGAACAGATACACACCTCCTCAATAATACTACATATAACCGTTTGCTGCCGTTTCAAAATGCCTCTATATTACATATCCCTGCTTTGATACCCCGCTTTCCAACATTTGATCATTTAAAAAAAAATCATATAACATTATTTGGTTTTCTAAATTTTCAAATTAAATTTATGAAATAATGTTTTCAAAGATGAGACCCTGTTTATCTATTAAAACTTCATACCAACCATTCAACACACATTAACTCAGGCTTTACAACAACCATCAACAACATTAGACATATACCTTTTTTCTCTTCACAAGGGTCCGACTCCTCTGGTTTAATTCCACCAACAAAATGAAGAGAAAAAAAAAACACTAAATTTTCTATGAATAAGTTGTCTTAACAAAGAAAGTTTCAGAAAAAATTTTTTTTTAAAATCTTTATTTGAAATTGTATAACATTATTTGATTTTCTAAATTTTCAAATTAAACTTACGAAATAATGTTTTCAAGATTTGACCAAGTTTCTCTTCAAATGAATAATAACTAACAATCCAGAAAGCATTGATACACTTTTTAAACTTTCAGGGAGATAACTCTCGTATAATTAACTCACGAATACTGTCTCTGTGAAATAGGTCTTTTATGAAAACATTGCAATCACATTTAGTCATATTATATTTTGCAACTAATTATAGCAAACAGATAATCAGTATATATGTGCTTGAAATTACTAATCATTATTTCACAGTTTAATTCTCTCAAATGGTCAACTATTAAAGTGTGATCCATTCTAATTTTTTAATTAGAACTGATTATATTTTAAGGGAATTAATTCTGCCCATCCTAATAAATGTAGGACGGGTAAAATTAATTCACTGCGCAAAACAGTTTTCGTACCACTTTTATCATGATATAATGCGAGTAAACCTTATGTCTAGAATCCTTAATCCAATTTTGATCCTAGAAAGCGGTAACAATGGTTGAGATTGGCCAGAAATTAGATTGAAAGAACAACTAAACAAGAATTTGTGAATATTGTACTTGAAAATTACCATGTTGTAGTCAGCTGGGAAGCAGCCCAGTATTATTGTATTCCACAGATAGGTAGTTCTTGGAAATACCTTGCTCACGGAGTAAGTTTTAAGTGCAGAGAGGAAGAAAGGAAAATTATTTACAATGGTTGTAGCTAGACGAGATTTTGTTGTAAATATTTTACAAGTGGGGGGGGGGGCTGCCACAATGCAGCACACATAGAAATTGTTCTGAAGATTTCCCCTTGAAATAAATGATTGAATATTGTGATCTGTTTAAAATTTATTTTGTGTTTATCCTTTTTTTGTTTAAAACTGGCCACCATTATTGTAATAAAAGTGTTTCTTTTTGTTTGTTTAATCAAAAATATCTTTTTAACATTTCTATTTTTAGTGTCCGAGCTATGAAAGTCAACTGAAGTTTGATAAAAAGCAAGCCGATAACAATCTAAAATACAAACTCGGGCAATTATTTTATCTCCAGAATTTAGCAAAGGTGAGATTTTTAAACATTTTCATGTTTTTTTTGTTTTTTTCATTCACTAATACGTCTAATGAAGAAGTCAAATGTTTCGCCTAAAAAAAGAATATTCTTAAGAGAACAAATTTGAACGATATGTTGAGATGAAACATTGTTATCAAATTTTTGTTTTATATGAAAAAAACAAAAACCTAAAAACATTATTAACCGATAGCTAATGTGGTGGCTAGAACCCCCAGTGAGTCTTGTGATATTAGATATCATTTGCTATTTACCGAGTAAAAATACCCATATTCACTGATTTTAATCACTGGAGGTTTATGGATATTCGCAAGTATTAATGGCTTGCAATAATTAATTTCAATGAATTTACAGCCCAAAATATACCTCTGGGGTCATTAGAAACACCATCAGACTTCCATGTCTCTACTTCATTTCAATTTTGTTGCAATTTTAAAAATTTTGTGTTTTCCAGGGTTAAGATTATTCTGCAGAATCTACATCAAATAATTGTTCCATATTATTAAACCAAAATCAATAACATGTCTTTTAGTTTAACATTTAGTTGCTTATATTTACTGGTTTTAAAAAATGGTGTTTTTTTTTATCATTTTTCATTTCTTACGTACATATAAGAAAAAAAGATTTTCTGAAAAGTGTCCGTACAACTTAATGCCACAATTGGATGTTTATCATCTGTAATTTTAAGATAATTAAACAAAAAATTAATTTTATTTTTTCAAATTTTATTAAAATTCAATAAAGTTATTCAGTAATTTTGTTAAATGATTGTTTTTTTCTTTTCATCTTTGTTTTTATACTCACATTTTTTAATGTTTCAGAAAACCGACACGGATAACTCAAGCCCAACTCAGTGCATCATTTGTTTTGAGGCCTTAAAAACAGAGGTAAATATCAAATGTTTTGTGTTGAAAATAGTCATAATATTGAAATCAATATTATTTTCATGTTGAATTGAAATTTTCGGGCCAAATAAAGAATAGATACCCTGTAGCAGAAGATGACAATTGCCGCACATTTTAAGTGACACCGGTGATTCGACCTTGATATTGGCACAACCACATGGCACTTGGAAACTCGTAAATAGCAGACGTGGTTGAAATGTTCACAAGCAAAATTAAAAAAAAAAAATATATTTATAAAACTTTTAAATCTTAAAAAGAAAAAATATATATTTACAAAACATTTTTTTAATATTAAATATTTACAAAACTTTTAAATCTTAAAAAGAAAAAATATATATTTACAAAACATTTTTTTAATATTAAATATTTACAAAACTTTTAAATCTTAAAAAGAAAAAATATATATTTACTAAACATTTTTTTAATATTAAATATTTTCAAAACTTTTAAGGATTAAAAAGAAAAAATATATATTTACAAAACATTTTTTAATATTAAATATTTACGAAACTTTTAAATCTTAAAAAGAAAAAATATATATTTACAAAACATTTTCTTTAATATTAAATGTTTACAAAACTTTTAAGGATTAAAAAAAAAAACTTTTTTCTATTTACACAAAACTTTTTAATGTGAGCAACAAAACGAAAGTATTTAAACAATATATTTAAATAACTGAGTGTCTTTCTTAGTGTGTTTTTTTAAAATATATTTACAAAACTTTTAATAAAACTACTACTAATAATAATTATAATTATAACAAAAATAAATAAATAGAATGAGGTATATTGATTACAAAACATTAAAAACCGATGTTATAACTGAGAATTTCTGCACATCTATTTATTTAAATGCATGTTTAAATGTTGTTTCGTTACATTAAATGCTAAAACTTGTATTTAATTTGCCCTTGTGGAGAAGTAAGCAAATAGCAAGTTTTTTTTCAATGAAAATAAAAGTTTTAAAAAGATTTGTATCTTGTGATACTACACTTCATCTTTATAAAAATAAAAGTTATAAAAGAAATATGTGAATAAAATAATATGTTTTTAAATCTCGATTGTTTATACTTGTTGCTTATACTTGTGATTTCATTATGCAGAAAAATTGCCTCGGTCTAGAAGGATTTCTCATTCACTGCTACACCAACATACATCACACTTTAAATAAATATTAAATTGTATTAAAAACGCACACAGAAAGAAAAAAAAAAAAACACTGTGCATAAAAATCAATTTCGGTCGCAAAAAAAAAAAAAGCGAAACATTCGCAAAAATCTGAACAAGTCAGTTATTTTATATTTTTTTCTGTCATTAAGAAGTTTGGTTATAATAATTTTATTTAAAATTTTTTTTAAATTATGCATTTTTTAATAGATCAGCATCCGAAATTCTCAATTATAACATTGGTTTTTAATGTTTTTTAATTAATATAGATCATTTTTTTTATGTATTTATCTTTATTATAATTATAATTATTATTAGTTTTATTAAAAAATTCTGTAAATATATTGTTAAAAATAATTTCTCGCAAACATTCAACTATGTCTACTATTTGACGTGTTTACAACCAACGCCAATGTCAAGGTTGAACCACCGGTGTCACTTAAAATGTGCGCTAATCCTCATCGTCTGCTACAGGGTTTCTATTCTTTACGTGATCCAAATTTTCAAGCTAAGTGTTAATAATGAATTATTAAAATCTATCTTATTTTTCTGTTTGTTTGTCTTCCACTTTATTTTTGCAAACTACTAATCTGGCTGAAATTTTATCTGAATTATTTGGCTGAAATTTTATATGGATCATGCAGTTAACTAAGTATTATGGTATCTGTTTGATATCAGTTAGGAATTAATAGGAATTAGTCACCACAATACCACATTTATTCTATAAGTTTTCTCTGAAACTACTGGGCTTATGTAGCTGAAATTTTTTATGAACCTTTGTTATGATAAAGTGCAGCAAACTAAGTATTATGGTATCTAGTATTTATAATTCTTTTGTTGTACGTTTTGTTTCTTTCAAAATAGGTTATAATGAGGTGTGATCGCTTAATAAATTATGTATATATATATATATATATATATATATATATATATATATTTAGTGGAGATGGTAATTAATAAAAACTGAAGAAAGTGCATACATTCATATATATATATATATATATATATATATATATATAAAATTGATAATAAATTAAATTGATATATATGTAAATGAATAGCTATTAATAATTGTTTAATAATAAATTAAATCAATAAAAATTGATGATAAAAATGAATAACTGCATTCAATTTATCAATGAAAAACAAATACATTGAAAAAAAAATAGCTTTTAAAATAATTTAAATTTCTATGAATGTAAATTTATTTTTTATTAATCTCATTCAATGTAAGAATGAGATTTCTCATGAAAAATATGCAATCGGACGTATATTTTTTAGTTTCTATAATTCTTCTATATCGTTTTATATATTTTTTAGTTTCTATAATTCTTCTATATCGTTTTATATATTTTTTAGTTTCTATAATTCTTCTATATCGTTTTATATATTTTTTAGTTTCTATAATTCTTCTATATCGTTTTATATATTTTTTAGTTTCTATAATTCTTCTATATCTTTTATATATTTTTCAGACTATTCTCTTTTCAAGATGAGAACAGCAGTTCTAATGATTCAAATAATACGAATTATCTGAAAAAATTCAGAAATATTTCTTGTATATCGTATGTTTTACTTCTTCTTTTGTAGTGGACTGTACTAATGTGTGGTCACTTCTACTGCTTGTCTTGCATGGACCTGTTGGTCAAGCGCACTGTGAGCTATGTTAAATGTGCCACCTGCAGACATACAACACATCATAAGGACATAAATCATGTTTCAACCATCAGCAAACATGATTTTGGTGGCTTAAAAATAAAGGTAAGAAACTTTTAGTTTTATATATGTAATAAATCAGATGCAACAAATCATTTGTTTTTTTTTAAATTGAACAAATAAATCCATTAAATTATGAAAAAAGCAAAAAAAAAAAAATTGATGGATTTGATGAAAAAGATTGAAATTGGTCAAATATTCCAAACTCGCGGGAGGGGTCGGTTTTGCCCGGTTGTAAAATACGCTTAAATATGATATTTTAATTTGTCCAAATTTTGTATATATTACAGAGTCATGATTTCAAAAGTAAAAAGAAAAATATTTGGGTGCCATCAGTTAGAATTGAAACAGAAAGCAAAACTGTAGCATTCAAAGCTGGTCATGTTACCACTGTATCAACATGACACACGTATATGAACTGATTAAAAATTAAAAATAAACTAAGATGAATGTACAAAATGTATAACGATTTTTTCAATTTTAGCCCCTTTTTAACCCTTTAAAAACTATTTAACCCAGCTAAAGACCCATAAAAGAACAGTCTATAAAAAATCCAATCATTTGAGGCTCCTAGCACCACTCTGCAATTTTTAGTTTTGGAAGAGATAGTTTGAAAATATGGAGACAGACAGACAGACAGACATATAGCCTTTTATATATTAAACTTTGACAAATTCTGGAAAAAAAATCTGGAGGGTAAAACATTTTAAATGCTGTGATTATAGCAACTAAGTTAGTAAAAGCGATTGTTTGAAAGTAAACAAAAGTCGTTTCTTTTTTTTTTAGACTAGCTTGGGTGCCCAGTGTTGCCTGGGTGTTTGAAGGTGTGTGTTAGCCAAAAAAAAAAAAGTGGTAGTAAGTGGGCAGGCTCGAGCCTGTACCGCGAAGGAGGAAAAGAATGTGAAAAAAATGTGATGTCTTTGCCGTTGCGTCCATCGCCAAACCGGAAATGGTGAAGGTTTAAATTAAGACTAGTCAATCGAAAAGAGGGGATGACTTTCGAAAATATCGGCAAAAAAAGCGACTCCTCATTGCAGAAAAGTGTCCAGTTGAGGGTGAAGGAATTAATGTTTTTAGTCAATTTTTTGATATTTGTTGTCCGAAGGGTCGAGCTCCGAAACAATATTGAGCTCGTGAAAATTCGTCACCTCTGTCGAAAGTTTTAGGCAGACATACAAAACATGCATACATGATGATTGCAACGTCTTGTCAGACGAGTGCCACTCCCTCAGACATTTAAAATCCATGAGCCCAAATGTCTGAGGGAGTATCTATACAAATATGATGTTACAGAGTCTTAGCTTTGTACGACAGCTAAGTCTCTCTCTCGGTTCAAAATGTTGAGATCCAGCAACAAGCAAGAGCAAGATAGCCAGCAACAAATTAAACTGCAGACCAGCTTAATGCGGGTACTGGTCTCCCGCTTTATGGTTTTTTAAATCAGAGATTTGCTTCTCCTAGAAAGGTTGCCTTCACCACAGCTTACGGGAGCCCTCTCTACCCCAATGCATACATACATACATACATACATACATACATTTAAACGGATAGGCAAGATTTATATTATAGATGTTAAGACAGATATAAACAGAAATGTAATTTTGAAACTAAAAGATTTTTTATGTATATTTTTTTTGAACAGGGCAGTCACTCTACTAAAGTTTCTGCAATTGTGCGGTGCTTGATAAAGATGCGTATGGAAGATCCAACGGCCAAAGCTTTAGTCTTTTCAACTGTGAGTAAAAGAAAATATTTTATTTTTATTTGTCATCATTTTTGGTTTGTTTGTTTGGCAGCTTTTAGAAATTTACTGCCAAACTAACCTATCTCTGCCAGGCGTTTATTTATTCCTCTTTCTCCCATTTTTTTCTTGGCCTTCCCTTGACAACCAACCCTGCTACCTCAACTGTTCTACATCCAAGTAAACTCATCCGTTTTCTTTAATGTAATCAAACTTCTGTGATCATCGTATCTATGCCTGTCTTTAATGCTCGCATTACACCTTCATCATTTCATTTTCATATCTTTTCCCCATGCAACACATATCCTCAACTCTCTTGGGCCAGGCTTCACTTTCATACATCATCACTTTGTGTTAGATTTGTATATAAATTAGCAGGGATACCTGGAGTTGCCTGGGACAAAAGTGTGACCTATATCTATTAAAACTTATATTTCCCTTCCTCTTTCTATCCATATTTCTCTTTCTTTTCCCAACCCTTTCTTCTTCCTCTGCCCAGCCTATTTTACTCTTGATCGGCACACACAAACACAACTCTCCTTTATATAATAGATCTCTTCCCTTGACGAAACTCAGCCAAATCGACTCCCAGAGTATGAATATTTTTTTCTAAATTTTAGATATTACTAGCAGGCTACCCGGTGTTGCCCGGTCGTTATATACGCTTAAATATGATATTTTAATTCATGCAGATTATGTATTTATTACTGGGTGGCACGATAAAAGTGTTGAAAACAACACTACATTTTTATTTTAAAACTTTTATTGAAAAAGTCAATTCAGGCAACTTGATTATGAAGTTTAGCTGACATCTATTTAATGTAGCCGCCTTCAGCCTCAATCAACGTCTCGATGCAGGTCTGGAACTGGGAACATGCCTTTTCCACAAGTGCCGGCGGGAGCTTGGCGAATACTTGGTGGATAGTGGCAATCTGGCTGGCTTTAGTGTTGTGGGAGGTCATGTTGGTGATGTTCTCGACGTATGATCAAACAGAGTAGTCCAGTATGTTCCAGTTGGGAAGGAGTGGGGCAAGTGAAAGAAGGGTACAAAGTCGTAGCTAAAGTCTGAAGCCAAGCCTGGGTCTCTTTGGACTTGTGGACACACAGTGTTTTCCTGCGGCCACCTGATTGCACCAAGGGCTCATCACACTTTTCAGCACATCTAGGTAGACTTTGGTGTTGACTTTCAAGCCACCTTCGAAGATGTGAGGTGGCATGATGTGGCCCTCACTTGAAACCACACCAAGGACCATAACCGTGGCCGGAAATTTTGTTTTCATCATCCTGAGCACGTTCCTGTTATCTGTGGCAATCCATAGATACATTTTGAGGGTGCTGGCAATGGTCCTGTTGTCATAACTTAGATCGGTAGAGAGAATGAGTTATACAGTGATGCATCTCTGATCTCGCTCGTTGAACATTGTGTCACTTTCAGACATGAGAGAAGGCGCTTATTGCTCTTGGCATTTGTACGCAACTGGCCAACTAGTAGATGGTCTGCAACAAAAAAAGAAAACTGGTTTTCATCAAACAGAAATGGAATCATGTCCTAGGGCGACAATTTTATCGTTCCACCTTGTATTATAAAGACAATTCTCTATTGATTATTATATTGTACCTAATATATAGTAATGAGATCAAAACTAAAAAATATATATATATGACTTGGGTGCCATCAGCTAAAATTGAAATCAAAACAAACTTTCCACCCTCATTCCTTAACCTCTGAATCATACCCATACGCATATGTATATATATTAGTGTTGGGCCAATTAATTGGAATTGAAAATCGCAAAAATCAGAACTTTTTGCGGTATCAGAATTGAAAAAATTTGTGCCTATTTTCTGATACCAAAAACGATTCCTTTAATTATCATTTTTTTTATTTGTGTTTTAGTTAAAACAAGATCTTCCACTGCTGATAATAAAAATAAAATATTAAATATTTATTGATTTAAATATCCAGTAAAACTAAAATGTATAGATTCCCTCCCTCCATACACACACAAATGTGTTTTTACATTTAAAAAAATATCTGCACATTTAATTGGAACAAAATAACCATTTTATAGTTAAATATTTAGAGATTTTTAAAGATGGAATCTATAATTGCATCGGAATCGGGTAAAAATATTGGAATCATCCTATTACTATATATATATATATATATATATATTACTTGTTCACTGTTTTGGGGAAAGAATTCCATCAAAGTGCTCGATTACAAAGTATTTTTTTTATTTAAAACTGTATAGAAGATCAGAAAAACATTGGTACCGTCGGTTTCAAGCCTAACATAAGGAGGACCAGTTAATGGTAAATAATGTCAGGCTCTCGTCATCCATATTGTGTTCTGTTCAATATGGCTGACGAGAGCCTAACATTATTTACCATTAACTGGTCCTCCTTATGTTAGGCTTGAAACCGACGGTACCAATGTTTTTCTGATCTTCTATACAGTTTTAAATAAATAATATATATATATATATATATATATATATATATATATATATATAAATTCACCTGTTATCCCTGATGGATTTACTTGATTGTTGAAGACAAGATGCAAGGTAGCAAGGCCCACAAAGTTTTATAATTTTATAGATTCATCCCAGGCAACAGTAATCAAAAATATACCAACTTTGTTTTGTAGGTTTTGATTTTTAGCTAAACATACAAACATACAGGATGCTGATCTCTCTTGTCGGCTGTCAGTGAAGGTGTAATGCTTCTCTACTCTGGCAATTTTTATGCACGATAAAATCAGAAATATAACCAACAAATATAAACAAGTGAGATTTGAAAAATACATAATTTTTAAAACTTTTTAATAAAATTATTTAAACTAAACTTTTTAATGAATTCTCGATTATTACACCAGTTTTTAATGTTGGGGAAATCCGGTTTCGCAGAAAATGTTTTGTAAATAATATTTTTATTATTATAATTATTTATTTTGTTAAAATACAATTATCGATTTGGAGCATCTCATTTCGGGGAGCTTATGTCACAAGTAAATAATATGTCTTTTTTACTATTATTGTTTTTAACTTTTCCAAATTGTGTGATACCATCTCTGCACGACATCCATTTTTTTTAATGTATTTTGTTTGTACATAAGATGCGTTCAATAAGTTTCCAGACTTTTTTTTCGTAAGCATTTTTTTTGGTAGTACACACATGAAAGAAGTAATCTCCTCCAGCTGTAATGCACTTGTTATACCATTCCAACAACTTCTGGAAGGTCGCATGGAAGTCCTCTTTTGTGAGTGTGTCAATGATCCTTGTCATAGTCTCTTTCATCTCCTCAATTGTCACATAACGACAGTCTCTAGGTTTTCCTTGAGTTTAGGGAATGCCCAACAGTCACAGGGAGCAACGTCTGAACTATAGGGAGGGTGAGGAACTGTCTTGATGCCCATCTTCGTCAAATAATCTGTGACAACGATGGAGTTGTGAACTGGTGCATTTGGGCAAATCTTTTGCATCTTCAGTTCTTTGCGAATAATTGTGTGTACAGTTCCCACACTGACATCAAACTGCGCACTTATTTTCTCTATAGACACACGACGGTCTTTATCGATGAAATTCTTTATTTGACCAATCAATTCTGGTGTTCTGGCTTCCTTATTCTTTCCACACCTCTCATCATCCCTCACAGACTCCCTGCCTTCCTTGAATCTCTTATGCCACTCAAAATGATGTTCGATTCATGGAAGATAGTTCAAAAGCAATCTGAAGCATTCCATGCGTTTCTGTGGCATTTTTCAAAGTTTTTAAAAGAATTTTATTGCATGTCGTTCTTCTAAAGTGCCCTCACGTCCAGATTGCACTTTTTGAAATTCAACAGCTGTGAAAATCAGGCTTTAGTAGGGTGTATTCCAATTCCTGCTGTAGCTGTTCATTTGAACCTGAAATCATAAAAATTGTTCAGTCATCTCATAAGATGTATAGCAACAACATACGGAATTTTCAAGAGTCTACGACAATTTTCAATGCCTATACAAAAAGAAAGCCTGGAAACTTATTGAAGGCACCTCATAGGTTGTGAATAAATTAAATCGTTTTTATTATTATTATTAATTTTCATTTATTTTTTCCAGTGGCAAAGCGTACTTGATATTATAGGCAAAGCTCTAACATGCAATGAATTGAAATATTGTTCATTGACTTCTGCTAAAAAAGAAGCCCAGGTGAGTTTTTATTTTAACTAATGAGTTATCATTTATCCAAGTTAAAAAAAAAAAACACTTGTGGATATGGTGTTTACGACGCATAGATTAATAATTTAAAGATGAAGACTATTATATGAGCATTACACTTTTTAACCTATTAAAAACAGGCAAAAGTTATGGCTCGTTGACTTAGAACGAGTGCTTTATGTTGAATTGATGGTTGAATATAGTTAAATTTGTGCTCATTTTGCATTAAATACTAATCCCTATTAATCTTTATTAATCCATAATTGTTCATCAAGTGAATACCATAATACTTAGTTCGCTGCACCTTATTATAACAAAGGTCCATAAAAATTTTTAACTAAATCGACCCAACAGTTTCTGAGAAAACTTCTAAAGTAAATGTGTAATTGTGGTGACGAATCCCTATTAATCACTAACTGTGAATCAAATGGAAACCATTACTGCACCATATCATAACAAAGGTCCATGCAAAATTTCAAACAGATTAGCCCAGTAGTTTCCAAGCAAAAGTGGCATGGACAGACAGATTAAAAACTTGAATTTACTTTGAAAATACTCTCCAAAAATACCACGGTATCTTCTCGGTATAAGTACTAAAAATGATTTTTTTAATAAACTATAAAAAAATGCATTTTTACTAACCTATAAAAATAGATTTTTTAATAAACTATAAAAAAATGCATTTTTACTAACCTATAAAAATAGATTTTTTAATAAACTACATAGAATGGGCTTTAAATAAATTATTAAAAAAGTTATTTTTTAATAAATTGTAAAGTATGGGCTTTTTAATAAAACTACAAAGAATGGTTTATTTATCAAAAACCACACAGAATTTATTTTTTTAATTAACTATAAAGAACATTCTTTTTAGTAAGAATTAAAAAAACAACAACAATTTATTAAAATAACATACAGAATTAACTTTTTATGAACTACAATCTTTGAGTTAATTTATAAATTCTTGTAGAAATATTATTTTCCTAATAAAATAATTTTATTTTTGCACAGAAAAATCTGTTCAAGTTCAAAACTGATGACGATGTCGTTGCTCTGTTGTTGCCTGTTCATTCTGGTTGCAATGGCCTCAATCTTATTGAAGCAACACACGTCATTCTAACTGAACCCATTTTGAATCCGGCTCAAGAGTTACAAGCCATTGGAAGAGTTCACCGAATTGGTCAAAACAAGTAAGTTTTAATTAAGACTTTGTGACTGTTGCAATACCCCACCAAAAATTGAACAATTTAAAAAGTAATGATGACTTTTGTAACTATTGGAGTAGCTCCACCAAACATTGAACAATTTAAACAGTCATAAAATGATCTTATTACTGTTTAGGTATCTCTACCAAAACTTGAACAATTTAAAAATGTAATAAGATGACTTTATGACTATTGAAGTACATCTCAAAAAATTAAATTTAAATAATAGTAAAATGACTTTGCTATTATTGGAGGATTTAAAAAGTTAGATTATATAATCATTATTGGAGAATGTAAAAATTAAACTATTAAAAAAAAAAATAATAATAATAAAATAAAGAATTTTTTAATTAACTCTGATTGTAAATTTAAGAACATAATAAGATGACTAATGGAAATGGGACAATTTAAATAACAGTAAATTGACATTATCATTTATATATTTAAATAACAGTAAATTGACATTATCATTTATATATTTAAATAACAGTAAATTGACATTATCATTTATATATTTGAATAACAGTAAATTGACATTATCATTTATATATTTAAATAACAGTAAATTGACATTATAATCATTATTAGAGAATCTAAGAAAATTTGACTCTTTAAAAACAGAAAAATCACTTTTTCATTATCTGTGATTGTAAGTAAGCGATGATTCTTTAGAATTTTTTTTTTTTTTAGTTGCCTTTTATCCATTTGTATTTTGTTTTTCATTTTTTTAATAGAATTTATTTTTAATAGAATTTTTTTTTTTTATCCATTTGTATTTTGTTTTTAATTTTTTTTAATAGGCCGACCGTTATTCATCGATTTTTCATCAAAAGCACAATTGAGGAGCGGATGCATTCGATGTTGTCGAACGTGAAAAAGAACTCGTCCGTTACAGACAGAAGGGATACGACTTTAACTACGGCTGACCTGTTCACTTTGTTTGGTGAGGCACCGTACACTGACGTCGTTGAAGAAGTCGAAGAAATCGAAGAAGAAATAAATGCTTTTGAGGAGGTTGTTCCTGAAAACTCTGTTTCCATGCCAACCACAGCTTCCGATAGGGCTGAGATGCAATGGAGATGCGCAATGGCTGCACTAAACCGTCTTTCAGAAACAGTAACCGTCCATCCACATCAATCATCAGACAACTCGGCTATCGACTCGCGCGCTACCTCAGAATCGGACGGACCAGAGAGTTTGCTTCCCGGTTCTATGTCTTTAGATTGAACACAACAAAACAGAGTTATCATAATGCGTTATCTCTCGAAAGGCTTTTGAAGTTTGTTGGGCGAAATGAAAAGGTTTTTGATATTTAAAAGAAGTGTAGTACTTTACCATCTAGTAGTGTCGCGATTAATCAGTTTTCTAGTAATAACATATAGTGTAAAGTTTGCGAGTAGCAACAGGTTGTTACTGTACCTAACACATTCTTGCATAAAAGATATCATTAACGATAGAAATATTGGTATATTATTTGGATTATTCAAACTACTATACCTAACACATTCTTGCATAAAAGATATCATTAACGATAGAAATATTGGTATATTATTTGGATTATTCAAACTACTATTCGCATTATTCTCACATTTCAGCTGATGTAACCTTTGGCCTTCTTCGCATGTATAGTATCGACTTCAGGGATCTTTATCTTGAATTCAAGAATCTGTATGGAATTTTGAACTGAATACTTTCTTTAATCCACAGGGGTATATTGTTCTTGTTCCATCAGCCACTACCAGGGAGAAGTGTTAAATAATTTATGTTACAGTCTTAGTATCGCCTGATTAAACTTTCAACCTCCAGAACACTGTCACTTCGACCTGATTATTTATTTAACACTTTTATCCACTATGTCACATGTTTATGTGAACTATTCATCTATTGCAAACGATCAATGGGAGAATTCCAAACAGAAACATTTGTATCGTTTATGGATTAATTTCATTCGAGAGATTGTAGAAAAAAAAAATCCGCTTAAAAATCTGAAGTTTCAGGTGAATTGTATATTTCGTTTTTGAATAATGTGCTACATACGAAAGTACTTATCGTTGAAGAGGTCTTCCTCCCAAGCAGTACCTCCCTCATTGCACAAGAGGTAGGTTTATTATCTTTTGCATGAGATGCTCTCACTTGTGAGATGAGAGATGATGCTGAGGGAACTGCAGCTATTTTGGTAACGATAAAGTGCTCTCCGGAGGTATGTAAATACAAAAGTGTTACTTCTAAAGTAAAAAGTGTTTTATATTAAATTTTTGAAATGTTTCGTTAGATATCGGATGAATGCAATCTGATTAATCAATTAATGTACATGGTGAGCGGAAAGATTTGCCACATGTTGAACGTATATAGCAACAGTGGTCGGCTGTCCCAAATTCAACAGCCCATATATGAAATGGCCTTTTCCCTGTTGACTAGATCCTGTGCAGTTCTAGGTCCACTCTCCCAGGCTTTGCCTTCTCTCTTTGAAGCATCTCTTTTTTATATATATAAAGAAGCTGATGAGGCTACCCAGGCATTTTTTTTGCAGGCCAGAATGTTCCTTCTCGGAGGCACTGATTCTTCAATCTCATTTACCAACCCTTGTGTTACATCTTCTTGCTGTCAGAGATAGATAAGAACACATCTAGAAAACCAAAACTGATTATATTTCTAAAAAAAAAAATGCAATATTTTTGTTTTAATGGATTTTACAAAATTATATCATGCCAGCATGTAAAACGGACATTAAACTGAAGATGATGATGCTAAAGAGTTGGTGGCTGTTCATTGATCATTCCCAAATTGTTCTTTATGGCTGTCTATGTCATTTCGCATGGAATTCCATTAATTTCCTCTCATCCTTTTCTTTAAAGCCACAACAGTTTGAAGATGAATTTGAAAAACCTTTTCTTTTAGGTACCCCCATTTTCTTCAACACTCCATCATCATTGATAGTTTGAACGAAGTATTTTAATACTGTGGTATAGCCAGGTTGAACAAATAGTCGTTTCTCATCAGCCAAGAAAACAAACTCGCAACACAAATTTGTTAGAAAAATATAAAATATTATTTTATTTCTTACTTTGCGTTGCACGCTTTAATCAGTAGACAGGAGAGGAGAGAGCAGGAGGTCGCGGATTCAGCAGCAACTCATGGCTACTGTTGCTTTTTTGACAGACTTGCTTCTCTTTTGCCTCGCTTGTTTATATCGACCTGTTCTCTTGCATCAGTTGTGAGGTCAACTCTTTGACCTATTCACCTCTGGTGACATCAATTTTGACAGGTCTACCTCATCACTCGGTGCTTTTAGCCTGCAAACCGCCAGTGTGTGTGTGTGCATGTGCGCAATCTCAACACGCGACAATGAAATGTGTTCTGATAAATTCATAGCACTTGTACCCTTTCAACGCACATACTCTCGACTGACCCGACAAATCTCACTCTTTCACTGTTGAGATCCCCAGCTGCTGGAAAACTGTCTACTCTAATACTTTCTTCTCTTGGACTGCTAGACTTTGGAATTCCCTCCCTGTTTTTGCAGAAATTTAAAATTTAATGTGAACAGACATCTCACTGCTCAACTCCCCATATAGACATAAGCGCAAATAGTAGCCTCTTACATCCAAATTGCAATATGTCTGGGTAATATGCCTCTTTGGGATAAAAATGAGTAATATAAAAAAATTAAGAAGTAATTTATTTTCTAGTCAAATAAATTATTGATCTGTGCCATTTGCAAACACAATAGACATTCCAATCTATTTCATGAATTACATACTAAATTCGGTCCAATATTTCCTAGAATAAAAACCACTTCAATAAAAAAAGTTGTGTTTATTAGCAATATGAAAATTTCTCATGTTGTCTGTGTAAGTACTTTTAAATGCTATTTTGTTTAAGGTGATTTATTTATTCATTTTCTTTTTTTTTTTTAACTTTTATGTTTACAGATAAAAACTAGAAGCAATTTACTTTTTTCAACATCATACTTCAGATTTTAAAATTTTCATTTAAAAGCAAAATTTGTCACAAATTAAAATTTGTACATTTATTTCAAGCGTTTCCATTTTTTTTCTCAGCGAACAAAAGTCATGGATTCTTGTTTTGCAATTGTGATTGTATTCCTTGTTGATAAGCAAAAAAAAAACAGAGTTCATAATTTAAATTTAAAACTAAACAATTTATATTTTGAAAAAAAAAAATGGATTTTGTTTAAAACATTAAAATTCAGTTTTTCTTCATTTACTTTAATCACTTCTAAGTTTTCTTCAAAAAAACAAATTTTTTTTTTTTTCCTTTCAATCCTTTGATAATCTATGAATTCATATTATTTGGATTATTCAAATTATCGTTTTTATCTTAGATGTTATTTTAAAAATGTTTTGCTTGATGTAATCTCAGACCTTCAGGTGCGTCTTGTCGAACTCTGTGTGGAATTTCAAACGGAACGATATCAAACTATGCTATGGAATAAATGAAAGGTTCCATACAAAATTTAGTTCTAACCACTGGACCATGGATCGGTGCTCGTAAACAACCATCAAATGTCCATTAAATAAACATTCGCCCAATGTTTTTACAGTGCTCAAGCTGCTAGTTTATTTACAAACAAACAATGATATATATATATATATATATATATATATATATATATATATATATATATATAGTTTTGTATCATTGTTATGATTATGCACAAAAAGATAAAATAAAATTTACATTTTTTTATTCAATTCTATTAAATTATCAACAAAACAGCGACATGGATTCCCCTCTTTTTATTCATCTTGAACTCATCACAATTCTTTAAAAACTAATATTGCAAATTGCATTCTTTGTTTAATAAAAATGAATTTATGGAAATGACTCAGACAAGGCATGAAGCCACTCGATGTCAGGAGCTACAAGAATACTATTTCACGGTCAGAAAGTAGCCAACGATAAGTGTTAGATGGATAGATTCTGACCTAGAAAACAGCAATTATTTCTCCTTTGTCAAAAACATCATTCATGAAATGCAAGAACTAAAGAATAAAATAAGGGAAAGTAAAGTTACAAGATTGGCAAAAGTTGACTATTCCTTTTTAGATGTCATCAGGAGCGATTATTGTTGTTGTCCTTTTCTTTTCCTTTTCGGCTTCCTTTGAGTAGAATATGGCTGAACAACAACTTTTGGACACCATTTTGTACAGCATGCCGACTGAAATAAAAAAGACTGTTCAGCAAATGGAAAAGATATCCGGAAAAATCGGAAAAAAAGAATAACTTTGTCATGTTCAATCAGATGTGCTTGAATAATGACTTGCTGCCAAAATATGTATATATATATATATATATATATATTCCAGGATGAGAAACAAAAAATATTTGGTTCTTCATTATTAGAGCGAAATTAAAAAATCGAAATATTGAATTTCAAGTTAAATCAATGGTATTTACTTAATTGTCATGTCAGAGTAATGAACATATCCAAAAATTACGAAAAACGATTTGTTAGAAAATGAATTATTAATGAAAATAGTTTTTTTAAGACAACAAAAATTTAGTTTTGCTAAAAAAAAAAAAAAGAAACCAAAGAGTTCGACTCCTAACAAGAGAGATAATTATTTTCTGAAATCTTGGACCAATTTAGGAAAACTCAATTTTTACTGCCTTCGAAAACTGTTTTCATTAATAAGTAATTTTCTGCCTGATGACTTTTTGTTATTTGTGGATATATTCATTACTGTGACACGACAATTAATGGGTACCATAGTTTAGAATTTTCAGAAAGTGAGATGATATAATTATTTCCACGGTCAAACAGTGTCTCAATTCATACAAGCCTTGAAAGTTAACAAATCAGAATTGCAAAACATACATGTATACATAATCACTTAACTGTTATTAGGCAAGTTGGAGGAGATGGTTACGAGTGTTTTTATAGGTTTTAACACTAATACCAATAATTAGTTGGAGATGAATGTAAAAATATTGTTTATTCCTAATAAAGGTTTAAGGTTTAGAATATGACTTTTTTCACTTGATCTGACAATTTAACATTTTTTTATTAATAACTCAAAGCTTATCAAGGATAAGAGTTGAATGATGATATAATATGATGAGAGGATTGAAAATGATAAGTGGAATGGACAACGTCTTGATTACTTATGAGAACGTTTTATGACTGATATTAGATTTGAAGACAATCATGTTGTAGTTTGCAGGGAAGCATTCCCAAAGTAATATGATTCACAGATGTGAATTCCTTTGTGGAATGAAATATAAACGTTTTTTGTGAAGTTTACTTAATGAAAAGTGTGATTTTATACTGATATCTGTATTAGGACGCTTAACCGGGAATCGGAAAAATCAGAACTTTTTGGGGTATTGGAATCTGTATCAAATCGGAAAAAAATTGTGCCAATTTTCTGATATATAAAAAAAAGAAGATACTTTCACTTGTCTTTTTTTTTCATCTTTGTTTAAGACTAAATTTTCCATTTCCGGTACTAATGATAAAATAATAATTATGTATTTCCAAAAACCAGTAAAATGTATAGTTGCCCTCCTACCTACAAGTATATTTTTACGTTTGCAAAAAATATATGCACATATCGAATGGGTATTTATAGTAATCTGACCGCCCCCGCCCCACCAAAAAAAGAACAAATTTATAGCTTAATATTGAAATATTTTAAATAAATCTGAATCTGTATCAGTATTGGAAATGTTAAACAGAATCGGTAATTGTATTAGAATCAGGAAAAATATTGGAATTGTCCTATGACGAATATATATATATATTAAGTGAGACGATTCATTATTTTAACTGATCAAACATACTTTAGAACAGCGTTTTAAAGTAATATAAACGAGAAGGCTAAAATAACAGCATGCCAGAGGATAGACTTACTCAAATTGAAGCAGATTTTATAATGGAGATAAAAGGATTATCTGCCTTACACACGACGAAAATGCTAGTTCTATTTTGGTGTCTTTAACTGTCCCCTCCTCCCATTCTTTGCTGATGAGGAGACTTTGTTATTAAAGGACACAATTTTTGTCAAATAATTATCAATATTTATTGTCAATTTAAATAAAATGAACATCGTTTCTGAAACGATCATACAATTTATTGGATTTTGTTTGTTTTCCTTTTGAAACTGATTTTTAATTCAAAATTATGAATCATTTTACTCAATATTAAAATAGCTCTAGGATATCTATACCTATTGAACTAATTATATGTCTACAGTACAATGAGAACTGTTTTCTTTTAATCGTATTAATACATTTACTAATACATTAAAATAAACTCTGCTCTTTAGACTCCAGGTCTAATTCTCTCAATATATATATATATATATATATATATATATATGATTTTGTTAGTTTAATTTAAAGTTCTATCAGAAAACTTAAAAACCTTTTCATTTTATAAGCCTTGTCAACTTCATTGTCATTTTCATCATTATTTCTATAAGAAATTCAATGCAACAAATGTTCATTCGATAACATTTCCACCCGTTGTGCTAAACGGTTCTGTAATTTCTGATATGGATTTTTTTCTGTTTGTTTTAATTTGTTTTTATGGCAGTCACTTCAGACAAAGCATGAAGCCACTTGATGTAAAGGGCTAAAAAAACAAAAAACAAAAAAGAAAACGCTTCAAATTCAAAAACTATCCAATGATTAGCGTGAAATGGATAGATTCTGACCCAGAAAACAGTAATTCTTTCCCCTTTGTCAGAAGCATCACTCATGGAATGTGAGAGCTAAAAGGAGAAAACAAGGGAAGTGAGTGTCATGATTCATTAAAATTGTCATTTCATGTTTTATTCACTGTATTCATCAATCGCGTTTTTTTTGGAAAAAACAAAAAAATTGTCTTTAATAAAAAAACAAATCTCGGTGATTTTGCCTTTGTATCAGCAACAAATATTGATTTGTTTTTGTCTTGTGACTTTCTAACTTTACGATAAGAATCATTGATTTTGAATAAAGCAAAACGTATCAAGATAAAAAAAAGCTCAACACTATTAAGAGGAGCAAACAATAAAATTAAATGAAAGATGAGGAATGAAAGTTGTATACCAGCAAAACAATAAGGAAAAGTTAAGAGGAAAATTAAGAAAAAAAAAAAAAAATTTTTTGGCCATGGCATTTCGAAGCTAAATACTTCTCATCAGAAGAGGAGAAGGGCCAGAATTATACAAAATGCAAATATAAAAAAAAAATTGGCTTAATAACATTTAGATATGAAATGAGATTGAAGGAATGAAATAAAGTGGTAAAATAGTAATTAAAAGTAGATACAATATGCTTGTATATTATTTTCCCCTTTTCTTATTCTTCTGATGATGTAATAAAATTATATATAAATTTTATTCCTCATTTTTCATTTAATATATTATTTTGTAATCATTCTAATGCAGGGTTTCCCAACGAGGTCCGTACCGCCCACCAGGGGGCATTACAAGACTTCAGGTGGGCAGTGGCCAAATTTATCATATAGAGGGTCCCTGAGATCCTTTGGTCGGTTTGGTGAAAGAGCTAATAACATTACTAGGTATTTCTCAACCTATTTTCTTAGCGATTCACAATTCATGTGAAAATTGATTGCATCAAACTTATTTTTAATTGGAAAAATTAATTCAAGAATCACACACCATAATGTTGAATAAACTATACGAATATTTATTTATTACTTTATTTAAGGAGAGTGGTAGTTGGTATCCGAGTGTTCTGGGGAGGGGGTACAGTTTCCGAAAAAGGTTGGGAAACCCTGTTCTAACAAATAAAAGAGAACTTAAAAACTTATTACAAAATATAACAGGATTGATTTATGCTTACAAGTAATACGCCATACGCGTTAAAGCTTTCTAATCAAATGTGGATATATGAAAAGCAAGATTTACTGATGTGTAATTATTTTCTCTGCATCAATGAAAATTTTACCTTTGTGGTCTCTAGCAAACTATTCAGCCAATTTTGGGTGTAAACATTTGAAATTTTACATGAAGTGTATTCAGACATGCAGCAAGCTTTTTAATCAGTTTTTAGGCGAGAATTTTGCTGCCAAGAGGTCAATGTTGAAAGAGTTGACCTTTGCAGACTCTACCAAACTCCTCCACCAATTTTCGATCTAAACATTTGAAATTTTAGATGTAGGTTACCTGGACATGGGTCAAACTTTTTAATATATATACATATATATCTATACACACACACACACACACACACACATACACACATATGCACATAAAGTTATGAACAGTACATAGAGCCCGAGCAAAGCTGGGCTGAACTGCTAGTGTGTATATATATATATATATATATATATATATATATATATAAATTTAACTTTCTTGGATTCTGCATTTTTGGATTTTACCGTCATTGGATTCTTTAATTTCACCAGACTATCTATTCACGTGAAATCACTTTTTTCTTCACCCTATTCCCTCTGCTTAACTTTTTGTTATCAAGTAAGATCTATGACTTACTTGTAGTTTCATCAAATACTTTTGCAAGCAAAATCCGATCTTGCATTTTGCTAAATCCTACCCTCTTATGAGAAGGAAAGTATTTCTTCGAAACTCTGCGGAATGAGGACTATCCACTTATTTAGTGTTTCCTTTTTAAAATTAAATGTTTTTAACTTTTTTTCAAAGTGTTTTTAACATGTTTTATTAACTATTTGTTCTTATATATGTATATATATATATATATATATATATATATATATATATATATATATTTCAATCTTTAGAATTCACTCCTAAACTAATTAACTGATACTTATGTATTTTGGAATATGACTGTTAGTGTGACAGTTGGTAATGTGGGCTACATATATTTTTTTTTTTTTTTTTTACAAAGGAGTCACCACTTATCAAGACCCGGAGGCCACTTGAGGATAAGGGTTAATGAGTGTACAGTTTTGAGACTTTTCATGATGGAGTTTTAGGATTTGTGGAATAGGTCAACAGACTTGGTTAGAGCAGGGAGAGGGAAAGTAAGGGAGAAAAAGAAGTGAGGGGAAAAAGGAGTGTGTGGAAGCCCTCTGTGAAAGTTCACACACCTCCAATTTGTGTGAAATATTAACTATAGGCATTAATAAAGATTTCTTAAATTTCAAAGGATTATGGGATACATAATTTGGACACAAACTTTAATTTGATAAGTCGAGCATTTCGCAATCAGTAAAATAGAGTGATTTCCCTTTGTTCTTAAATGATGGTGCAAGGTCAAAATAATTTTTATATTTTTGCATTTTATTCAACAATAAAACAAATGGTGCTTGTGTACATTGTACTGTATTTCAGGTGGAAACATTATTACATACTTATGTGTTATGTACAAATTAGTATAAATTCAAAACATTACAAAAAATGATCCAGTAGAAGATGTGCTAAATGTATTTTTAACAAAAAATTCTGTACAATTAGTTCAGACATAAAATATTTAAAAATGTCGGACTCTTAATATGTCAAGGGAGATAAGTCAGTTTGTTGTACTGAATTCATCGCAGAATCATATATATGATAAAACTTGATAATTCGATAAATTCTATTTTGACTTCTAATTATTTTTTTTACTAGATCATTTTTCATAATTTTTGGATTTTATACTAATTGCGACATGACACGTATCCCTTTCTCTAAATTCTAACCTAAAACTCCAACCCCAACCCTTTCAAAGTCTTTCCCAGGAATGGTTATTTGTATAGCACTTATATAATTATACTTTTTATCATTAAAAAACTTGTTTTTATAAAAACTTTGCGTTTAACTGTTTTTATTTGATGAATTCTCATTTGATACTTTTGTGTAATTGTGACACGATTGACCCAACTTTTGCGTCTTGAGAGTTGCTTCCTTTAATTTACAAAAATAAGCAAGACGATTTTCCTCCAATGACTTTGAAAGAATGCTTTTATTTCTTAGTTAAATTACTTTATAAATAGGTCTTTGGGGTGAAGTGGTTGTGGTACACCGACCTCCTCCTCTTCTCTATGAGTTGGTATTACTGTCAGGTTTTCTGTTCTCTTGCCATCAACAGTGGAAAATGTTAAATAACGTTGATTCACGTCATACAAGATCAGTTCTGAAATCAATTGCTGTTACCCGATTCTCAAGTTGATAAGTTTTTTGTTTTTTTTAACATCTCTCTCCACCTGGGTTGCCTACTGTTGTTTTGATCCCCACCCCCTACGTCTCCACACCTGGGCACCTCCTGCTACTACCACTTTTTCTCTTCAGGCAGCCTACTGTTGTTTTGATCCCTCCCCCTCTGCATCACCTCTCCACACCTGGGCAACGCCGGGTACCCCCACTAATCTATATATATATATATATATATATATATATATATATATAAAGCAGTAGCGTTCGTGTGTGTGTCTGTATGTACAACTCTCCTACAGCCCAGATCATTGGACTGATCATGACCAAACCTGACATAATGATGGTCTTCAATATAGGGATGGTGAACACCATTTATCAAGGTAAAGGTCAAAGATTAAGGTCATGTTTGGTGTAATTAATATAAAAAAATAATTCATATAAAAAATAATTCATATAAAAAATAATTCATATAAAAAATAATTCATATAAAAATAATTCATATAAAAAAAAATTCATGTAAAAAATAATTAATATAAAAAATAATTCATATAAAATATAATTCATATAAAAAATAATTAATATAAAAAATAATTCATATAAAAAATAATTCATATAAAAAATAATTAATATAAAAAAATAATTCATATAAAATATAATTCATATAAAAAATAATTAATATAAAAAATAATTAATATAAAAAATAATTCATATAAAATATAATTCATATAAAATATAATTCATATAAAAAATAATTCATATAAAAAATAATTCATATAAAAAATAATTCATATAAAAAATAATTCATATAAAATATAATTCATATAAAAAATAATTCATATAAAAAATAATTCATATAAAAAATAATTCATGTAAAAAATAATTCATATAAAAAATAATTAATATAAAAAATAATTCATATAAAATATAATTCATAAAAAAATAATTCATATAAAAAATAATTCATATAAAAAATAATTCATATAAAAAATAATTCATATAAAAAATAATTAATATAAAAATAATTCATATAAAAAATAATTCATATAAAATATAATTCATAAAAAAAAAATTCATATAAAAATAATTTATATAAAAAATAATTCATATAAAAAATAATTCATATAAAAAATAATTCATATAAAAAATAATTCATATAAAAAATAATTCATATAAAAATAATTCATATAAAAATAATTCATATAAAATATAATTCATATAAAAAATAATTCATAAAAAAATAATTCATATAAAAAATAATTCATATAAAAAATAATTTATATAAAAAATAATTCATATAAAAATAATTTATATAAAAAATAATTCATATAAAATATAATTCATATAAAATATAATTCATATAAAAAATAATTCATATAAAAAATAATTCATATTAAATATAATTCATATAAAATATAATTCATATAAAAACTTATTTATATAAAATATAATTAATATAAAAAATAATTCATATAAAACATAATTCATATAAAATATAATTCATACAAAAAATAATTCATATAAAATATAATTCATATAAAAAATAATTCATATAAAAAATAATTCATATAAAATATAATTCATATAAAATATAATTCATATAAAAAATAATTCATATAAAAAATAATTCATATAAAAAATAATTCATATAAAATATAATTAATATAAAAATAATTCATATAAAAAATAATTCATATAAAAAATAATTCATATAAAATATAATTCATATAAAAAATAATTCATATAAAAAATAATTCATATAAAAATAATTCATATAAAAATAATTCATATAAAAAATAATTCATATTAAATATAATTCATATAAAATATAATTCATATAAAAACTTATTTATATAAAATATAATTAATATAAAAAATAATTAATATAAAAAATAATTCATATAAAATATAATTCATATAAAATATAATTCATATAAAAAATAATTCATATAAAAAATAATTCATATAAAATATAATTCATATAATATACAATTCATATAAAAAATAATTCATATAAAATATAATTCATATTAAATATAATTCATATAAAAAATACTTCATATAAAAACTTATTTATATAAAATATAATTAATATAAAACATAATTCATATAAAAAATAATTCATATAAAATATAATTCATATAAAATATAATTCATACAAAAAATAATTAATATAATAAAATAATTCATATAAAAAATAATTCATATAAAAAATAATTCATATAAAAATAATTCATATAAATATAATTCATATAAAAATAATTCATATAAAAATAATTCATATAAAAAATAATTCATATAAAAATAATTCATATAAAATATAATTCATATAAAAAATAATTCATATAAAAAATAATTCATATAAAAATAATTCATATAAAAAATAATTAATATAAAAATAATTCATATAAAAATAATTCATATAAAAAATAATTCATATAAAAAAATAATTCCTTTAAAAAATAATTCATAAAAAATAATTCATATAAAAAATAATTCATATTAAATATAATTCATATAAACTATAATTCATATAAAAACTTATTCATATAAAATATAATTAATATAAAAAATAATTCATATAAAAAATAATTCATATAAAATATAATTCATACAAAAAATAATTCATATAATATATAATTCATATAAAAAATAATTCATATAAAAAATAATTCATATAAAAAATAATTCATATAAAATATAATTAATATAAAAATAATTCATATAAAAAATAATTCATATAAAAAATAATTCATATAAAATATAATTCATATAAAAAATAATTCATATAAAAAATAATTCATATAAAAATAATTCATATAAAAATAATTCATATAAAAAATAATTCATATAAAAAAATAATTCATATAAAAAATAATTCATATAAAAAATAATTCATATTAAATATAATTCATATAAAATATAATTCTCTATAAAAACTTTTTTATATAAAATATAATTAATATAAAAAATAATTCATATAAAAAATAATTCATATAAAATATAATTCATATAAAATATAATTCATATAAAAAATAATTCATATAAAAAATAATTCATATAAAATATAATTCATATAAAATACAATTCATATAAAAAATAATTCATATAAAATATAATTCATATTAAATATAATTCATATAAAAAATAATTCATATAAAAAATAATTTATATAAAATATAATTCATATAAAAAATAATTCATATAAAAAATAATTCATATAAAAAATAATTCATATAAAAAATAATTCATATAAAATATAATTCATATAAAAAATAATTCCTATTCAAAATAATTCATATAAAATATAATTCATATAAAAAATAATTCATATAAAAATAATTTATATAAAAAATAATTCATATAAAAATAATTCATATAAAAAATAATTCATATAAAATATAATTCATATAAAAAATAATTCATATAAAAAATAATTCATATAAAAAATAATTCATATTCAAAATAATTCATATAAAAATAATTCATATAAAAATAATTCATATAAACAATAATTCATATAAAAATAATTCATATAAAAAAAAATTCATGTAAAAAATAATTCATATAAAAAATAATTCATATAAAAAATAATTAATATAAAAAATAATTCATATAAAATATAATTCATATAAAAAATAATTAATATAAAAAATAATTCATATAAAAAATAATTCATATAAAATATAATTCATATAAAAAATAATTCATATAAAAAATAATTCATATAAAAAATAATTCATGTAAAAAATAATTCATATAAAAAATCATTAATATAAAAAATAATTCATATAAAATATAATTCATAAAAAAATAATTCATATAAAAAATAATTCATATAAAAAATAATTCATATAAAAAATAATTCATATAAAAAATAATTCATATAAAAATAATTCATATAAAAAATAATTCATATAAAATATAATTCATAAAAAAAAAATTCATATAAAAATAATTTATATAAAAAATAATTTATATAAAAAATAATTCATATAAAAAATAATTCATATAAAAAATAATTCATATAAAAAATAATTCATATAAAAAATAATTCATATAAAAATAATTCATATAAAAATAATTCATATAAAATATAATTCATATAAAAAATAATTCATAAAAAAATAATTCATATAAAAAATAATTCATATAAAAAATAATTCATATAAAAAATAATTTATATAAAAAATAATTCATATAAAAATAATTTATATAAAAAATAATTCATATAAAATATAATTCATATAAAATATAATTCATATAAAAAATAATTCATATAAAAAATAATTCATATAAAAAATAATTTATATAAAAAATAATTCATATAAAAATAATTAATATAAAAAATAATTCATATAAAAAATAATTCATATAAAAAATAATTCATATAAAAAATAATTCATATAAAAAATAATTCATATAAAAATAATTCATATAAAATATAATTCATAAAAAAATAATTCATATAAAAATAATTTATATAAAAATAATTCATATAAAAAATAATTCATATAAAAAATAATTTATAAAAAAATAATTCATATAAAATATAATTCATATAAAAAATAATTCATATAAAAAATAATTCATATAAAAAATAATTCATATAAAAAATAATTCATATAAAAAATAATTCATATAAAAAAAAATTTATATAAAAAATAATTCATATAAAAATAATTTATATAAAAAATGATTCATATAAAAAATAATTCATATAAAAAATAATTCATATAAAAAATAATTCATATAAAAAATAATTCATATAAAAAAAATTCATATAAAAATAATTCATATAAAATATAATTCATATAAAAAATAATTCATAAAAAAATAATTCATATAAAAAATAATTCATATAAAAAATAATTTATATAAAAAATAATTCATATAAAAATAATTTATATAAAAAATAATTCATATAAAAAATAATTCATATAAAATATAATTCATATAAAAAATAATTCATATAAAAAATAATTCATATAAAAAATAATTTATATAAAAAATAATTCATATAAAAATAATTTATATAAAAAATAATTCATATAAAATATAATTCATATAAAAATAATTCATATAAAAAATAATTCATATAAAAAATAATTCATATAAAAAATAATTCATATAAAAAATAATTCATATAAAAAATAATTCATATAAAAATAATTTATATAAAAAATAATTCATATAAAATATAATTCATATAAAAATAATTCATATAAAAAATAATTCATATAAAAAATAATTCATATAAAATATAATTCATACAAAAAATAATTCATATAATATATAATTCATATAAAAAATAATTCATATAAAAAATAATTCATATAAAAAATAATTCATATAAAATATAATTAATATAAAAATAATTCATATAAAAAATAATTCATATAAAAAATAATTCATATAAAATATAATTCATATAAAAAATAATTCATATAAAAAATAATTCATATAAAAATAATTCATATAAAAATAATTCATATAAAAAATAATTCATATAAAAAAATAATTCATATAAAAAATAATTCATATAAAAAATAATTCATATTAAATATAATTCATATAAAATATAATTCATATAAAAACTTTTTTATATAAAATATAATTAATATAAAAAATAATTCATATAAAAAATAATTCATATAAAATATAATTCATATAAAATATAATTCATATAAAAAATAATTCATATAAAATATAATTCATATAAAATACAATTCATATAAAAAATAATTCATATAAAATATAATTCATATTAAATATAATTCATTCATATAAAATATAATTCATATTAAATATAATTCATATAAAAAATAATTCATATAAAAAATAATTTATATAAAATATAATTCATATAAAAAATAATTCATATAAAAAATAATTCATATAAAAAATAATTCATATAAAAAATAATTCATATAAAATATAATTCATATAAAAAATAATTCCTAATCAAAATAATTTATATAAAATATAATTCATATAAAAAATAATTCATATAAAAATAATTTATATAAAAAATAATTCATATAAAAATAATTCATATAAAAAATAATTCATATAAAATATAATTCATATAAAAAATAATTCATATAAAAAATAATTCATATAAAAAATAATTCATATTCAAAATAATTCATATAAAAATAATTCATATAAAAAATAATTCATATAAACAATAATTCATATAAAAATAATTCATATAAAAAAAAATTCATGTAAAAAATAATTCATATAAAAAATAATTCATATAAAAAATAATTAATATAAAAAAATAATTCATATAAAAAATAATTCATATAAAAAATAATTCATATAAAAAATAATTCATATAAAAATAATTCATATAAAAAAAAATTCATGTAAAAAATAATTAATATAAAAAATAATTCATATAAAATATAATTCATATAAAAAATAATTAATATAAAAAATAATTCATATAAAAAATAATTCATATAAAATATAATTCATATAAAAAATAATTCATATAAAAAATAATTCATATAAAAAATAATTTATATAAAAAATAATTCATATAAAAATAATTTATATAAAAAATAATTCATATAAAATATAATTCATATAAAAATAATTCATATAAAAAATAATTCATATAAAAAATAATTCATATAAAAAATAATTCATATAAAAAATAATTCATATAAAAAATAATTCATATAAAAATAATTTATATAAAAAATAATTCATATAAAATATAATTCATATAAAAATAATTCATATAAAAAATAATTCATATAAAAAATAATTCATATAAAATATAATTCATACAAAAAATAATTCATATAATATATAATTCATATAAAAAATAATTCATATAAAAAATAATTCATATAAAAAATAATTCATATAAAATATAATTAATATAAAAATAATTCATATAAAAAATAATTCATATAAAAAATAATTCATATAAAATATAATTCATATAAAAAATAATTCATATAAAAAATAATTCATATAAAAATAATTCATATAAAAATAATTCATATAAAAAATAATTCATATAAAAAAATAATTCATATAAAAAATAATTCATATAAAAAATAATTCATATTAAATATAATTCATATAAAATATAATTCATATAAAAACTTTTTTATATAAAATATAATTAATATAAAAAATAACTCATATAAAAAATAATTCATATAAAATATAATTCATATAAAATATAATTCATATAAAAAATAATTCATATAAAATATAATTCATATAAAATACAATTCATATAAAAAATAATTCATATAAAATATAATTCATATTAAATATAATTCATATAAAATATAATTCATATAAAAAATAATTTATATAAAATATAATTCATATAAAAAATAATTCATATAAAAAATAATTCATATAAAAAATAATTCATATAAAAAATAATTCATATAAAATATAATTCATATAAAAAATAATTCCTATTCAAAATAATTCATATAAAATATAATTCATATAAAAAATAATTCATATAAAAATAATTTATATAAAAAATTATTCATATAAAAATAATTCATATAAAAAATAATTCATATAAAATATAATTCATATAAAAAATAATTCATATAAAAAATAATTCATATAAAAAATAATTCATATTCAAAATAATTCATATAAAAATAATTCATATAAAAAATAATTCATATAAACAATAATTTATATAAAAATAATTCATATAAAAAAAAATTCATGTAAAAAATAATTCATATAAAAAATAATTCATATAAAAAATAATTAATATAAAAAAATAATTCATATAAAAAATAATTCATATAAAAAATAATTCATATAAAAAATAATTCATATAAAAATAATTCATATAAAAAAAAATTCATGTAAAAAATAATTAATATAAAAAATAATTCATATAAAATATAATTCATATAAAAAATAATTCATATAAAAATAATTCATATAAAATATAATTCATATAAAAAATAATTCATATAAAAAATAATTCATATAAAAAATAATTCATATAAAATATAATTCATATAAAAAATAATTCATATAAAATATAATTCATATAAAAAATAATTCATATAAAATATAATTCATATAAAAAATAATTCATATAAAAATAATTTATATAAAATATAATTCATATAAAAAATAATTCATATGAAATATAATTCATATAAAAAAGTATTCATATAAAAATAATTCATAAAAAAATAATTCATATCAAATATAATTCATATAAAATATAATTCATATAAAATATAATTCCTATAAAATATAACTCATATAAAAAATAATTCATATAAAAAATAATTCATATAAAAAATAATTCATATAAAATATAATTCATATAAAAAATAATTCATATAAAAAATAATTCATATAAAAATAATTCATATAAAAATAATTCATATAAAAATAATTCATATAAAAAATAATTCATATAAAAAATAATTCATATAAAATATAATTCATATAAAAAATAATTCATATAAAAAATAATTCATATAAAAAATAATTCATATAAAAATAATTCATATAAAAATAATTCATATAAAAAATAATTCATATAAAAAATAATTCATATAAAAAATAATTGATATAAAAATAATTCATATAAAAAATAATTCATATAAAAATAATTTATATAAAAATAATTCATATAAAAATAATTCATATAAAAATAATTCATATAAAAAATAATTTATATAAAAAATAATTCATATAAAAAATAATTCATATAAAATATAATTCATATAAAAAATAATTCATATAAAATATAATTCATATAAAAAATAATTCATATAAAAATAATTTATATAAAATATAATTCATATAAAAAATAATTCATATGAAATATAATTCATATAAAAAATAATTCATATAAAAATAATTCATAAAAAAATAATTCATATAAAATATAATTCATATAAAATATAATTCATATAAAATATAATTCCTATAAAATATAACTCATATAAAAAATAATTCATATAAAAAATAATTCATATAAAAAATAATTCATATAAAAAATAATTCATATAAAATATAATTCATATAAAATATAATTCATATAAAATATAATTCATAAAAAAAATAATTCATATAAAATATAATTCATATAAAAAATAATTCATATAAAAAAAATTAATATAAAATATGATTCATATAAAAAATAATTCATGTAAAAAAATAATTCATAAAAAAAATAATTAATATAAAAAATAATTCATATAAAAAATAATTCATATAAAAAATAATTCATATAAAAAATAATTCATGTAAAAAATAATTCATGTAAAAAATAATTCATATAAAATATAATTCATATAAAAAATAATTCATATAAAAAATAATTCATATAAAAATTAATTCATGTAAAAAATAATTCATATAAAAATAATTCATATAAAAAATAATTCATATAAAAAATAATTCATATAAAAAATAATTCATATAAAAAATAATTCATATAAAAAATAATTCATATAAAATATAATTCATATAAAAAATAATTCATATAAAAAATAATTCATATCTAAAATAATTCATATAAAAAATAATTCATAAAAAAATAATTCATATAAAAAATAATTCATATTAAATATAATTCATGTAAAAAATAATTCATATAAAAAATAATTCATATAAAAAATAATTCATATAAAAAATAATTCATATAAAAAATAATTCATATAAAAAATAATTCATATAAAATATAATTCATATAAAAAATAATTCATATAAAAAATAATTCATATAAAAAATAATTCATGTAAAAAATAATTCCTATAAAAAATAATTCATATAAAATATAATTCATATAAAAAATAATTCATGTAAAAAATAATTCATATCTAAAATAATTCATATAAAAAATAATTCATTAAAAAACAATTCATATAAAAAATAATTCATATAAAATATAATTCATGTAAAAAATAATTCATATAAAAAATAATTCATATAAAAAATAATTTATATAAAAAATAATTCATATAAAATACAATTCATATAAAAAATAATTCATATAAAATATAATTCATATAAAAAATAATTCATATAAAAAATAATTCATATAAAAAATAATTCATATAAAAAATAATTCATATAAAATATAATTCATATAAAAAATAATTCATATAAAAAATAATTCATATAAAAAATAATTAATATAAAAAAATAATTCATATAAAAAATAATTCATATAAAATATAATTCATATAAAAAATAATTCATATAAAATATAATTCATATAAAAAATAATTCATATAAAAAATAATTGATATAAAAAATAATTAATATAAAAAAATAATTCATATAAAAAATAATTCATATAAAAAATAATTCATATAAAATATAATTCATATAAAAAATAATTCATATAAAAAATAATTCATATAAAAAATAATTAATATAAAAAAATAATTCATATAAAAAATAATTCATATAAAAAATAATTCATGTAAAAAAATAATTCATATAAAATATAATTCATATAAAATATAATTCATATAAAATATAATTCATATAAAAAATAATTCATATAAAATATAATTCATAAAAAAAATAATTCATATAAAATATAATTCATATAAAAAATAATTCATATAAAAAATAACTCATATAAAAAATAATTCCTATAAAAAATAATTCATGTAAAAAAATAATTCATATAAAAATAATTCATATAAAAAATAATTCATATAAAAAATAATTCATATAAAAAATAATTCATATAAAAAATAATTCATAAAAAAATAATTCATGTAAAAAAATAATTCATATAAAAATAATTCATATAAAAAATAATTCATATAAAATATAATTCATGTAAAAAAATAATTCATATAAAATGTAATTCATATAAAAAAATAATTCATAAAAAAAATAATTCATATGAATTAATATAAGTCATATGAAAAAATAAATCATATAAAAATAATTCATATAAAAAATAATTCATATATAAAAATCCATTTAACAAAATAATTCATATAAAAAACAATACGTATAATTCATATAAAAAATAATTTATATAAGAAAATAATTCATATAAATTCAAATAATTCTTTTGAAAAATTTAAGATAATATTTTCCCCTTTTCAGATACGGACTAAAGATTCCGCCTATACGAAATATTTAGTTGGTGCAAAGATAATATTTTTCAATGTTTACATATATATATATATATATATATATATATATATATATATATATATATATATATATATAATAAAAGTTGACATTATTTTGCTCCAACCTAATAGAAACAAAACTGAGGAAGAAAGATTGGCAAGATCAGAAGCTAATAGACTGATTCGCTGCAAATCGGACCAATGAAAACGCTTCACATCGGGAAAGATGTCTGGAGCTCAACAGAATATGTTAAAGAGAAAAGAGAGCAAGATTAACAAATTGAGAAAGAGCAACGCAATGTGAAGCTGACAGAACTAGACATGCTGCAAGGTGGTTCAGTTCATCACAAGAAGAAATTCAAGAAAGGCAAAGAGATGGTCTGGAAAGTGAAGCAATATGACGAGCAAATGAAACAAGTGAGGAAACATAAAAAAAAAGACGTACATGAGGTCAGTTGAGAGAATCAAGACGAAAAGTAAATGAAACAAAGGAAGAAACAAAAAGAAGACGTAAACGGGGTGAGTTGAGAGAAGCTTAAATAAATGAATCAGAAACCAAACAAATCTTTCGCCCAAGAGTGTAAGCAAAAAGTTGCAAGGAGAGAAAGTATGATTTTGCTCCAGCGAATGACAGAAAAAGAGGCAGCTGGACAATGACTGCTTTGAGATAACAAGAAATAGAAAAAGATTGCTCTACAACAAAAATGACTCACTACAGCTGATATAGGAAAAATGAACAAAGTAGGAAAGACTCCTGGTTGTTGTTGTTCTTCTTCTGGCAAGGTTGTGCTTGATAACTTTCCACCACTGCCTCAATTGTTGCAAGATTTGCTCTCATGCAAACGTCAAATCTCTAAAGAGGTCCTCCAAAATCTATGCAGTTACAACAACTGTTTGACAATGGGACGCCAAAGTTTATTCAAATCTACTTCTTGGATATTCTGGAAAAGAAACCACATAGTCGGGGACATAACAGTAGATTCAATTAAGACATTCTCCAAAGGCTGACTGAATTTTTACATGAGAACAACTGCCTAATTTGTCAACTGAAAACAATAAAGGAGAGGATTGAAGAAGAAAACTTGGAAGAACATAAAGTTGTCATAATGGAAGACTAAAGGTCACAAGGAGAGCACCGATGGCGATTCGATGCTCCAACAACAATGAATGAGATTGGAATATTAATGAAAAACAAACCAACAGCAAACTGAGATATTGTCTTGCGTTTAAAAATAATAAACCCATTAATGTACCCCGATGGTTCTCCATCTTACGACATCTACATGAAGGTATCCAATGAGCGAAAAGTTACCCAACAGCAGTTTGATGACTCAGCCTGGAAACTATATTCTTCAGCGCTGAAGGCTGTTTCAACAATGGCTGGTGGATGTATACTGCAAGATTGAAACAGAATATTTACAATTCCTGAGGTGGGAGCAACAGACATTGAAAGCTGACAATTATGGCAACTTGAGGGATTCAATTCTTAGGGAGGATCAGAATTCAGACCAGATTGGTCAACGAGTGGTCCTTCCAGCAACTTATACAGGAGGCCCTCAATACATGTTTGAGTGCCAGAGTGTTGCCATGGCTTATATTCGGCGAATGGACTGAACTGACTTCTTCATCATTTTCATGACAAATTCAAAGTGGACGTAAATTACAGAAAATTTTCTTCAAGGACAAGAACCTCAGGATTATAAAAATATTGTTGACAGACTCTTTAAACAGAAGCTAAAAAGGCTAAATTTATTAAAAGAGGAGGATATAACAGGTTGAGAGCTTTCTTGTACAGTATTGAATATCAAAAGGGAGGACTGCCGCATGCACACATCTTCATCTCGCAGGCCCCAGAGGACAAAGTTTGACCAGAACAAATAGATCTCTTCATATTGGCAGAGATCCTTGATAAAGAGGAAAACCCTGACCATCACGCGAAAGTGGATGCATATATGGTGCACGGACCTTGCTCCAAAAAATACCGGCCCTGTCGGTGGGGCATTAGAATATGCCGACTGCCTCCCTGCAGAGGGTAAAAGTCCCTCAATGGGGGTCCTGCATATGACCTTAAACTATATCCAGTGGTGAGGCCCCAGCTTGTGGGCTTTGGGGAGTGTGGAGCCACCCTTTAATTGCCATTGCTCCCAGATCCACTCTGACCTGGAGTGGTAGTACCTGTTAAGGTCCCAACTATGGGTTAAATAGAAACCGACTTGAAAACAACAAATATATTCTATTAAAAAATTTTTCTTCAAAATCTTTGGATTCGGCATTAAATAACCCGAAAAGGGTTGATATGCCATAAAATAAAAACAACCAACCAACAACCAACCAAAAAATACTTGAATTGCTTCAGTGTACCGAATTGCTTCAGTGTACCGAGCAAGGCCAGGACTCTTATCCCAAGTGCAAGTGAAAGAAACCAGAAGATGGAGGCCAAACTGGTACAATAAGGATGAAGAAAAATGGTTGGTATGTTCATCAAGAAATTACAAACCAATGAATTGTTCCCTACAACAAGGTCCTCCTTCAGCAGTTCAATGCTCACATTAATGAAGAAATTTGTACCCAAGCATACAATTCTCTATTGATTATTATATATTACGAGAAATAATTTGTCCAGTGGACTAATTCACAAAAAAAAAAAAAAAATGATAATGTCGTTCATCAAATTCCGTCTGTGTTTGTTTACAATATCATGTCAGCTGATATCTGGGCTTGACGATGAATGCCCTGGAAAAATCACTTCTAATTAATCTTTAATTTTAAAATATGAAAACAAAGAAATAATTTGTAGCAATTTTAAATGGTATCTCTCCTTTTATCGTAAATTGAACTCATTAATATGAAAAGAATTAAAATAAAATGGTGAGGTACACCCAGGCTTAAACAGGGATCATTCAATCTGTAGTCGAATGCTCTACCATTCAGCTATGAATGTATATCTCTCTCTCTCTCTCTCTCTCTCTCTCTCTCTCTCTATATATATATATATATATATATATATATATATATATATATATATATATATATATATATATATATATATATATTTAGACAAATATTATTGAATAGCACAGAATTATTCTGTTTTACAATTTTCTTTTTTATCTTCTCCAATCTCCGAATAGTCCTTTTTGTGTTTTTCTCGAATTTGTATATGTTGGATCCATAATCGCGAGCGCTTTCGACAGAAGTACTTCTATCATCCTCAGGCATATTGTAGAAATAAATGTAGGGATTGTTTTTTAATGTACTTATATATATTTTTTTTTCCCTAGTCACGTGGTAATTTGTTACAAGTTAAGTGGGCGGACTTTTTTTTTTTAAACATATATTAAACACATTTATATATACAAACACATATATACATTATCAAACATATATATATAGAAACACACATATACATTATCAAACATATATATATATATATATATATATATATATATATATTAGTGTTGAAATGATTTATCGGAATCAGGAATCGGAAAAATTGGAACTTTCTGGGGTATAAAAATCGGTATTGGAATCGGAAAAATTTGTTCCTGTTTTCCGATGTCGATTTGATTTTGTTTAAAGCAAAATCTTCCACTACTGGTAATAATGACAAAATACTAAATATATATTTATTATTTTAAACTACCAGTAAAACTAATATCTATAGATCACCCCCCCCCCTACAAGTATATTTTTATGCTTGAGAAAATATTGTGGCAGTGTCGTTGGATGTAACAATAATGACGATAATGATGATGGTGGTGATGATGTTAGTGATGGTGGAGGCGATGGTACTAATGATGATGGAAAGAAAGAGCATTGTTAAGAAAGATCGGTATGATATTGATTTAATACATGCATACACTTATTTGTAGATATTGATAAAGAAGAAATCTGTTTTCTTTTATGATAATTTGTGTTAACATAAACGGCTATTAAAAAACACTAGTTGGAAACGTTGATGTTTGGAATATAAAGATCTTGAAAAAATGTCAGAAATGGCGCTTTTTGGTGATTTGACAAGTTTCATCCAAATACGATCTTTGTTAAGAAAAGCAGTTAATCTTGTTTCTTGGGTGGTCAAATTATTTGTGGGTCACCTGAAATATAGGCCAGATATTATAGGTTTCTTTGGATAAAGAAAAACAAGATCGTGGATAAAAATTCAAATGTCTATTAATTATTGTTTGAAAATTTGATCACCCTCAAAAGATATCCAAATTATTTATTTTTTTACTCATACAAAATGACATTTGGGAAAAACTCTTGGTTATGCAAATGAAGCAAGAAGAGGAGGGACCCTCCTACGTGAGTGATGGTGAAAGATAGAGACCTAATGGAGGGTGAAGGCAATGGACCCTTCTGTTGAGAGTGGCGGTCAGAGATACAGATTTGAGGAAGAAGAAGAGGAAAATTCTTTAGAGCTTGAGAATAAAAAAAAAAAAATGCCTGAGATTGGTTTTCTGAGAATTGTGAAATGAAATTCTCGGGACCAGAGGTGGGGTTAAGCCACCTGATTCTCAATATAATGAAAGGCAAATTTAAGTCTCTATCCTACACTATAAAAAGACAAGCTCCGACTTTACCAATTGAAGCCGCCAGTTCCAGAGCATTTGCATTTAGAGTCAGAAATTTATGAATGTTCAGAGTTTTGTAATTTTCAGTGAATAATTATTTTTTTATTTATAAAAAAATGACCTCTGGTTTTTCTTTGTTTGTTGATTGCCTATCGAATTGAAGTTGCAGTTGATTTCAGGTCTACCCTGATGCCTAGACGGTGAAGACACAGACAAGTGAGGAGAGAATCAGCGTGACGTCGAAATGGCATACAGCCAGCTGAAGTAAACAGTGTTGCCATACAGATTTAGGGTCGTGCATGTTTTGTGCATTCCAAGCATCTAAGCCGTATTTTTCACTGACCAGTGAAAGTCTGGTCTCCCTTGAAGGGTCCACCACTAGACAAAGTTAAAGGCGTAGCCACCGGGACTTAGGGTTAGTGCCCAAGTAGTACATTTAAGTCCAGGTTGGGTTACAATATATGTACATTCAACATGTGTTTTCACGGTAATCAGGAATAAATAACAACTCTATTGTTAAATATTTAGAGATTTATAAAGAATCAGAATCGGTAATTGGATTGGAATCGGGGAAAAATGGAATTGTCCCATCCCATTATTAATATATATATATATATATATATATATATATATATATATATATATATATATATACACATATATATATATATACTAGCATGAGTATAACCTGTTATATTGAGCAAAAAAAAAAAAAAAAAAAGCGGTCATTTTTTTAGCTTTGACCCCTATTATGACCCCTTAACATTTATTGTTTTGGGCTCAAACCAAGTTATTAAGTTAGATCCATGTTCAAGGAACCTATATCTAAAATTTCAAGTGTTTAGACCAAAAATTGTCGGGGGAGTTTGGTAGAGTTCTCAAAGGTCAAATCGTTGAACTTTGACCCCTTAACAGCGAAATTTCTGGCCGAAAACCGATCACATCGATTTTCTCAAATCTCAGTACCCTGTATATCAAATTTCGAGTCTGTAGACTAAAAATTGACCGACTTATTGCGTAGGGAAATATACACAGACAGACACACAGACACGTTCACTTTTATATATATATATATATATATATATATATATATATATATATATATATATATATATATATATAAAGATAGATAGATAGATAGATAGATAGATTTGTTTAACAAAAATATATACGTATACATAAATATATATGGAAACAATTTTGTGTTTCCTATAAACTTTTTTCGCAAATATTATGCAAGTATAAATCATGTAGAATATCTGCATGAATATGATTACATGTAATAGTTAACTAAAGATGATCATCCCATTAAAAAACCGAAGCAACTAATAGGGAAATGATTAAAATGAATGTTTAAAAGAATATGCAAATTAGCTAGATCTTTTGCTAGTGAATGCAATTCCCTAACCAAGATATAAGAAAATGGTATAATATGAATATCGAATACACACACAAAAAAATATGTATATATATATATATATATATGGCAGGCTCCTTCAGTCTTGAACAGACTATGGATGCCCACGAAGGGTTGCTTGCGTGTGAAATTTTTGTGGCAGAAGGTGCACAATCTCCAACCACACCTCTCCTGAGTCGACATTGTTAAATTCCAGTGGCAAGTGAAGTGTATGTACAGAACGACTGGAAACAAATGCCGAGATAAGCGGAGAGCACATACAGCACCTAGAATTCCCAAATGGTCACCCATATGATACTAACCGGGCTCAACGTTGCTAAACTTCAGTGATCTGACAAGAACCGGTGTGTCAATGTGATTATGCAATATATATATATATATATATATATATATATATATATATATATATATATATATTTTTTTTTTAGAACTGTGGTTGCGTCGTGTGTTTTGATCTATTGGAGTCGAAAATAGTAGTTTATCCGTAGGATAATTATAGGTAAATTTAACGGGATCGCCGATTAATAGAAAGGTTTCACCAATCGACATCCTTACATAAAAAAATAAACTCTGGAAAATAAGAACACTTGACAAAGAACACAAAATCACTGTATTAGCACGAAATAAACAACATTTATTTACGTGTTAGAAATATTAGTTTAAATTGTTCCAACATATATGTTTTCTGGTGTTGACTGTTTATAACAAAGGATTAATAAAATGAAGATTTTTGTGAAAATAGCACGAAGTTTGAAATTACTAATTTGTTTATGATCAGAGTGTCACACGTGGCTAAAAGTTAATGTATCTATTTTCTGAGAAAAACAGTCCATAAATCATGTAAGCGAATGTGTGTGTGTGTTCATATCATAAGAACAGTAGTTCAAAATAAAATTGTTTAAAAGATTTAAATTCTCGCTCAATGTAGTAACTTTCCATGATGGTAATTAAAGTTTATGTGTATGGCGTGTAAATTCAGGACGGGAAATTTTAATGTCTCCCAGTGACGGAGTTATTCCGAACATGTGCTGTTCTTGAGAAATTAAGAGAAAAAAACGGATTTGATTTTTCACAGGCAAATCTTTTTGTACAGGCCTTCTCGAACGTTCCAGCCTGTTTACTGTATTTATACACGAGGAAGCTAACATACTTCCTTTTGTTTTATATGTGCGGTGGTCGCATCATGACCTCGTATTCTTACGCGTGGGCGTTGATGATGCGATGATTGGTATGAAATGTTCCTGCCGGGGATTTATTCCAGCCGGGCTTAGCGGTTGCTACAGATTCTTTTCTTGATTTCTGCATCACTCTTACTATTAGGTGTAATAGTACAACTCAGGTACTTGAGTGCATTCATCTATCTAATAGTCTCACCTTTACATTTGATATTGCATTTTAGTATGGTTACGCTTTCAAAATAATAATTACTTAGGAACGTTGTTTTAAGGTATCAATAATGTAAACACAATTTTAGTCTCGCATTTTCATTATGTTCGTGCGCTAAAAAAAAAGGTTACTAGTTTTTTTTTAAAGCTTCTTATTTTAAATAGTACAAAAATGATGATGTTAATATTGACTTAAATTACAGTGTCATTGTGTTACATACAGAGGGGTATCAGAATTTTTGTAGGAATGTTTGACACCCCTAACACGAAACTGCGGATAAAATATAAAAAAAAACCTCGTAATTTCTTTTTTAAAAGTGGGTTGTTTATTTTCTTTATGGATTATACTTCCAAAATAAACTATTAAAGTAGTTTTAAAAGTAATAGAAATACTTTTTTTTATTTAAAAAACAAAACAGTATTTAATTTTCCGAACTCAATATTTTTCAATTTTTAAACTTTAAAAATCTATCAAAATTTTTCTATTGATTCTATTTTTACGATATTTTCAGGGTCAATGTGAAATTTTATGCTCTTTCCAATAAACTGAATATAATATTTTAGACAAATGTTTATTTTTAAATTCACGCCCCCCCCCCATTTTCAAGTGTCTATCAAAAAGTAAATAATTAATTTTCTCATCAAAGTTTTATATATCACAAATTGAAGAAAAAAGGTCAATAAATAATATATTCAAATTAAAAAAAAAAGTGGCGTTTTTTAGAAATTTACCTGTAAAGTTCGAAGTTTAAAACGTTTTTTTTTTGTTTTTAAACCACGTTGCTTGTTTTTTCTTTTGTTTTTTTTTTTAATGAAACCTTGGTCCTTGCTCCTTTAATTGAAAAAAAAAATTAGGGCTTGAATTACATTTTTCGAGTAGTTATAAGCTTGGAAAGACAGAGGGTTGAATAATTCACGGCTCCCATTTTGAAATGTCTATTAAAAAGTAAATAATTAATTTACTCACCAAAGTGTTATATATCACAAACTGAAGAGAAAAGGTCAATAAATAATATATTCAAATTTAAAACAAAAAAGTAGTGTTTTTTAGAAATTTACCTATAAAGTCCGAAGTTTAAAACCTTAAAAAAAAAAAAACATTAGGGCTTGAATTACATTTTTCGAGCAGTTATAAGCTTGGAAAGATGGGGTGGAATTATTCATTATTTTTCACGAAATCTCTGACACACCTACAGGGGATGGGTTGGAGGTACCTATGCCTTTCATATGAACTACGAAATAAAAACTTATTTATATGAATTTAATTCAATGAGAAACACATTTTACTTGTTTCTCTCCTGCTATACAAGCTTTTGCATATAAACTTCTGAGAAATAACTTCTGAATCTCTCGAGTTTTAGAGCATAATGGCATGAGTTTATGATTAAAAAAAAAAATGTTTGATTAGTTAAGGGAGATAATTCCATCAATTTTTATTCATGAATTATCGCCCTTATATTTGTTATCAATTTTCGGTACTATTAAAATCAATGCGAAAATAGAACTGGAAATTAACCCGAAACGTAACTACCGAGTGGTACTCGAAGCCTTTAGACATATTTAATAAATACTGATTCAATTTCATCATCTTCGGCAAAACATCATCGTTGGCGACTCGGACCGATGTCAGGTGAAAACCTCATATTGATGTAAAAATATTACGCTTACCAAACCGGACTTCCTCATTTAGTTTAAAATAAATAAGTAAATTAGCGTGAAAAAAAATATATGTGAAACTTTTGTACATTTTTATTTTTCAATATATTTTAGAAAAATAAGTAATACTTGCTTATATTTTGCATAAAATAATGAAATATTACTGTTTCAGTTTTTTTTTTTTTTAAATAGAATACAATGATTTTTTTTCAATTTGTTTATAGTATTATAAAAATATATTTATTAAACATTCCTTAATTTCTTTACATTTTTTTTAGAAAAATGAAGTACAATGTTTTTTTTTAATTAATGTTTTTCATTATTAAAATATATTTTAATAAATAATATATTGGTAAATGTTGCTTTTAACTGTAAGACAGCGCCGACCATTCTAGTTTGTGTTTTTAGAGATTTTCGAGACCACTGAAAACGAACATGGAAAAGTCACCTTCTGTTGTTTTTAAGACCTGTTTCTAGAGAATATTTTCGGCGTTGTTTTACAATTTATCATTGTTCTGAGGGAGACAACTCTCTTTTATTAAGAGATTTGTTCATTTTTTCATCTCCTAATTTAGCCCCAGAAGTCCTCAGGGGACTTCAAATCCTGGTGAAAATGAAAGTGTGGCCGTAAGTAAAGATTGGACAACTGAGCTTAATATATGTAGAATTAGTTTACGGATAGTTTTAAGGTTGGGAGTGAGTTTTGCGACAGTTTACGACAGTTAGGGGAAGTTTACGAACAGTGTTGAAATTGCTATAGTTTAAGACAGTTTCCAGTTTAGAACACTCTATAGGAGGTTGCAGCTTGGACCAGATCGGCAGAGCTTTATGATGAGGAGATGAATTGATCAACCAACGTCGGCGTTTCATTCCTCAGGCTTATGCGTTGGGGTCCGTTTTTTTTTTTTTGGGGGGGGGGGGGGTCACTCTGTATATATATATATATATATATATATATATATATATATATATATATATATATATATATATATATATATATACAGGGTGACCCCCCCCCAAAAAAAACGGACCCCAACTCTAATTAGGCCCCGTTTCTTAGCGTTTTGTCCGAATTAAATGAAACTTTGGTCATAACTAGTTTATTATATTCAACACATCACATCAAAACATTAGGGTCTTTGGCATTCTTTCTCCGTTAGGGTCTTTGGCATTCTTTCTCCGTTACCATTATCTTACATAGGACTAAATGTTTTCTTCTATTTGAAATATCTCATTAAGAGACGCTCACGCATTTTGCATGTCTTTAACAATTTGCAAAATTAAGAGAACTCGTCGAGAATATAGATTTGTCGGAGCATATCTTCTTACGTTCTCACCCGCATCTTTTAATATATTTCTCTATAATTCGACTAAAAAACATTTTAATTTCATTTTGTTAATTGTAAGCGAAAAACACTTGCTGTATTCTACATTCACTTTTATGTAATGACACAGATTAAATATCTTTCTTTTTAGGAACAGCAGCAGTCACAAACGATGTATTTTCATTGGCGAATCAACGCCCCACCTCCTCCTCGCTCGAGTGATTAGACCACACACTAACCAATCAGCTGGCAATGTGCATTGATTCATCAGTCACTTAAGAAACTTCTTTAGCCCTGTTTTGGAACAGCGCAGGATTGCCAGGTTAGCTTTTTAAGGCCAAATTTCGCGAATTTGGCCTTTTTTAAAAGCAGTTTGGCCTTCAAAATTTCTGCTTGTCTTTTTTTTCTTCAAATTTTGCTCTTTTCTGATCATTTTATAGAATACCTTTAGACTATTTTGGAGAACAGCTAGCAAAGAGAACCCGACTAACAGAGAAGCCAGACATCTCTCTTTCTCGTCCCTGTCCACTCGACATTCCAAACGACGATTTTCATCTAAAATAACTGCTGCCGACCGTGGACTACACAAAGAACGGCTTCCTGACTGACAGACTCAAAAGATCCTTCTCTTCCTTTTTTCTCAAGTCGGACACATTTATTTATTCCGTGCTTTTGTGTTTAACAACTAATTATTTTATTGGAGGTGTTATTAAGAAAAACAAAAACAAAAGACACTCCTAACATATTGGTGGGAAATTCTTATTAAATTCAATTCTTTCAATCGAAATTTTATCTCTTCCTAATCAATCCAAAAGAACTTCTGAACAATTTTCTTTTAACTTTCCTTACATTTTTTCGTTAATTTATCTGTTGCAACATTTAAGGTTTTCATACTTGGACAAAAAGAATTTACACACATATCCCATGAATTTTCTTATCGAATCTGTGCTCCAAACGCTACTTGAATTGTTCAGCACATTTTCAATATTAAAGTTTTCTTGTTTTACTGTAGTTATTTAATTTGCTTTGTTCTCCAGCGGTAAATACGTCCACTTTTTAGTCCTCAATAAAATCGGCTTTAAAGTTTTCTTTCACATCTGAATCAGAACATGAGTCAAATTGCATTTTTCAATATTTACAACAAATGCTACAAATGCTACAAGGCTACCATTCGCCCATGTATAGAGTATTGTTGTCACATTTGGGCTGATGACCTGCTTCTAGTCTCTTGCTCCTGGATAGGGTTCAAAAGAGAGTTACCAACCTGATAGGTCATGAACTGTCATTTTAGCTTCAGCCTTTGTCCCATCGACGGAATGTCGCATCCCTCTGCCTGTTCTACAAGTATTTTAATGGTGGATGCTCCAACAAACTACAAGCCCTTGTACTCTATCGACGTAAATACCCCCGACAAACCCGACAAAATTCCCCCCCCAGTAGAGATCCCTAGATATAAGAAAACCTTCTACTCTAATAGTTTCTCCCCCAGAACTGCTAAACTCTAGAACTTCCTTTCTCTACTGTACTGACACGCAGAAGTTCAAGTGTAATGTGAACAGATCTTGCTGCTCGACTCCCTACATAATATCCCTGTAATTTATGTCCCCGATAGTAGTCCTCTCCATCAAAGTGGTATTGTGCCTTGTTTGGGGTGAAAATGGAATAAAAAATATAGCAACAATAAAAATAATGCAAAGGACAAATATATAATCATTAGAAATATTAAACTTCAATAGTACTCACTCTAATAGAAATAACGCTAATAATGAACACAAAAGTTGCAACTGTAGAGTTCATGCACTCTGTCCACTATAAAATAAATGCCTAATCACAGGCATTGTTTCCCAGGTCACAATATTAGTCAAAGAAAACCCCAAATAACAAGACTTTGAAATGACCATAAAAACACACTCAGTAACAAAATACGCCAGATGAAAACAGCATTAGAAGACTATTACCGGGAGCTCAAAGAAAGGGAGCGCTCGCCGATAGTCACATAGTACTTGTAGACAACCTATGTAGATTATGTCTGAATGAGAAATTCGAAATCTTAAGCTTTAAAGAACCCTAAAACCTTTTAAACTGTAGAAGCGAAATAGCAAACAGTTGTATTCACAAAATAAATTTTACTTAGGATAAAATGGGTAGATATAAAAAATCCTTAACAAACTGAAACGGAAAAACCTCTGAAGGAAAAAATGTAGGCCAATCTTTTATCGCATGGCTTTCCTTAAAAGCGAAATGGATAACATATTGTTCATTAAGAAAGTGTTTTTTTTTCTACGTCGGATGAGAGGCCGTTCTTGTGAATATTTTCAAACGATATAAGGTTTGAAATTGTCCGAATGGTCGCGAAACATTTGTAACGAACAATGAAAATACACAACTTGTTGCTATCAATCCAATCTTTGTTGTCTTGTTTTTGTGAAAACAATATATGAATGCTCGATTACAAAAACTGGTAATTTTGAAGCTTACGAATTAAGTCACTTTATACTGACTTGAAATTTATTGGTATATGGATGATTACCGAATATA